>NC_090646.1:349021713-349321713 GCF_040937935.1 Hyperolius riggenbachi
ATAACACAGTAATCCTATCCCCTAATCCCTAACCTATACTGTAGCTAGCTAAGGATAATAGCTGGCCAGCAGGCAGCAGCTGGCCTGGTCTGTGCACAGCACACACACAGACGCATTGCAGCTGCCTGCAGCACACACTCTGACTGTCACACAAGATCAAGCTAATTAATGATTTAATAATAGTGTAGTGATAGTGAAGGGGTTAATCACTGAAGAGCTTTCAGTTTATCACTGTGTACAGTCCTTGCTATGCCAGCAGCACTGGAGCATGTCTCTCAGTGAGCATTCAGCAAGCTAGGACGATATGTCTCATCATGGCAGCCCACCTTATTAACCGTCTGATTGGCTCAATGAGGTCAGGTGGGTCTGACCAGGGTTCCCCTCTGTGATTGGTTGCTAGGGCTTCTGCTGGGAGTCCTCTGATTGGCTCCAGGACGTCAACTCCTTAGTTACAGTATTTCTGATCCGGATATCCGCAATATTCGCGGATATCCGCGTTATGGGCCCAAATATCCACAGGTAGCTATCCGGATTTGGGCCCAGGTATCCGGAATCTGAATCCGGATATCCGGAATCTGGATGAGCAGCACTGATTGTGGCTTTCATATGAAAACTCTGGGGTGTATCAATAGCTCCACCATTGAGAATACAGGTAACACCAGCTATGGTCGGTCAGTGGGGGAGGGGGTATAGTTTGGAATGACATCCTCGGTTACTATGTTTCTGTTGTGGACATCTTGAATTTTTTCCTGTTTTCTATGACCCATAACGGGGCGGGACGAATGGGGGGCTCTTCATAATGAGGGGAAAGGCAGTAATAAATCCATGCCAAATGCAGGGTGAATATTATCAAAATCCAAGTACCAAAACAAGTGCTAGATATCAATCATTGCAAAATAATGAATGCCTTATTAATGCCTTAAAGCCTAGTATCACAAAAACATTCCAGTGCGGGCATAAAAGGAACAACATTGTTTCTGAATAAGTCTATGGGTTTGAGTCACAAAACTTCTGTCTTGAGTTGTTTCATCTTACTTATTTTTTACCTCCGCTATAAGAAGAGATAGTTTGTGAAATAAAACAAATAAGGAGAGATACATTAAGACAGCCTAGGAGAGATACTTCATCAGATAAGCTTGATAAAGAGAGATTGGGTTGATTCACAAAACTGACTTTGTGAAGAGTTTTTCTCTAGAATTATCTCACCTTACTTGTTATTAAACTTAACTACCAGAAGAGTTAAATTATGAGATAAACACATAAGGGTCTTAATGCACTAAAGGACAGTAAAGTTGCCATGTGCACAGCAATTTTACCGGTACTTACACCAGCCAAGTACCCCATATTGTGCAGTCAGTGCAACCCGTGGTACATGGGTAACGTGAGTGTTGCTAAGTCAATGTGCGTTACTATGCTTCCTGTTGAGTGCATCAAGCCCAAGAGGTTCCAGAGGCCATGACGACGCTCACAAGTCCGTACACAAAGGCTTTTCAATAGAGCTCGGCTACACTGTGCTTACCCAGAAAGCTTGTGGCTACAAACTAGCATTGTGCTGATTAAGCTCGGCTTTTTCAGGTGAGCCTGAGTGGCAGCTCTGTGCTACTGCACAGATATGAGCTAACCTGCCCCTGCACAATGCGACAGCGAGCTTCAGGGGTCCTGCGACTGGGATGGTGGGGGGAAAAAGCTTCTGGAGGAGATGCATCACACCAGTGCAAAGCAGATGCAGGACCAGCCATGACATCAGGCCAGGGTGCTCTAAGTGCCGACATCGGTGCGATACGTGTAGGTGGGCAAGGAGGACAGCAGGAGCCAGTGTCAGGGCTTGGTATACATTAGTATTCCAAGCCTCACAAAGCATCTTCAAAAGGTCCCACCAGGGCTCCCCATTGACCCCTCAACAGTCTATTGGGAATCTAGAGGATTCCCATTGGTCTGATAAAAGACCAGTGGGCAGCCCCTATGGGATGGCAGCTCTATAAGGGTTTTGTTTTTTTTAGGTTCATGGTGTTTAACCATTTCAGCCCCCGGGAATTTTTCACCTTATGCATCCAAACAATTTTCACTTTCCATTCATTTGCCAATAACTTTATCACTAATTATCACAATGAATTGATCTATATCTTGTTTTTTTTCATTTTTCTTTCTTTGGGTGGTACATTTAACAGGAATGTTAAGGGGGAAAAAAGGAAAAAAATCATGATTTCTCAGTTTTCAGCCATTATAGCTTTAAAATAATATATGCTACCATAATTAATACAATACAATAACATTTCTATAGCGCTTTTCTCCAATAGGACTCAAGCGCTTAGGCTCTCTCAGATTCAGTAATTCGTAGTAGGATGAAGTATTCACACAACAAAAGTTATATTTCTGCAAATGCCAAACTGAACAGGTGGGTATTCAGTCTACATTTTAACACCTCTAGAGATGAAGCTGTCCCGATCTGTTTAGGTAAGGAGTTCCAAAACGTAGGGGCAGCATGACAGAAGGCTCTGGGACCAATAGTTTCCAAGTGGACTCTGGGTATGACTAGATTATAAGAACCTGTGGATCTGAGAATGCGGGGATTGCTATGCAGCTGCAACATTTCTTTCATGTATCCAGGGCCCAGATTATTCAGTGATTTAAATGTCAGTAGGCCGATCTTGAATAGAACCCTCCATTCTATAGGTAGCCAGTGAAGGGAGTGCAGGACTGGTGTTATGTGGCAGTGACAGGATTGTTTGGTTAGCAGTCTGGCAGCAGTGTTCTGTATCAGCTGTAGGCAGTACAAGTCCTTTTTTGGAAGGCCAGTGTAGAGAGCAGGCATGCTCAGATGTACCAAAATTTGGTTCGGGTACATTCAAATTCTGGTCCGCATGACATTCGAATTCGCCTTCGACCACGAAATTCGGTTCAAATTCATATTCGGTTCGGGGTTACGGCTCAAAATTCGGTAAAAATTCGTGTTCGCGAATTCGGGTTTTTTTCTTGTGTTTTTTTAAAGGGAATTCACATTGAAATAGGTGTACTTAAAAAAACAAAACTAAAAACGTGACGTGTGGCACTGGCAGCAGGCAATGCATTGTGTGGACCCTGAAAGCAGGAGGATAAATACAGTAGCAGGAGGATAAATACAGCTGCAGCAGGAGGAGGAGTGATGTGTTGCACTGGCAGCAGGCAATGTATAGTGTTGACCCTGGCGGTGGGACCACTGACAGGAGGATAAATACAACAGCAGGAGGAGGAGCAGGAGGAGGAGTGACGTGTGTGTGGCACTGGCAGCAGGCAATGCATTGTGTGGACCCTGGCGGTGGGACCACTGACAGCCGGAGGATAAATACAGTAGCAGGAGGATAAATACAGCAGCAGCAGGAGGAGAAGTGACGTGTGGCACTTGCAGCAGGCAATGTATTGTGTTGACCCTGGCGGTAGGACCACTGACAGCAGCAGTATAAATACAACAGCAGCAGGAGGAGGAGTGGTGACGTGTGGCACTGGCAGCAGGCAATGGTTAGTGTGGACTCTGGAGGTGGGACCACTGACAGCAGCAGGATAAATACAACAGCAGCAGGAGGAGGAGGTGGAGTGACGTGTGGCACTGACAGCAGGCAATGCATAGTGTGGACCCTGGTGGTGGGACCACTGACAGCAGCAGGATAAATACAACAGCAGCAGGAGGAGGAGTGGCGTGTGGCACTGGCAGAAGGCAATGCATAGTGTGGACTCTGGCGGTGGGACTACTGACAGCAGCAGGATAAATACAACAGCAGCAGGAGGAGGAGGTAGAGTGACGTGTGGCACTGACAGCAGGCAATGCATAGTGTGGACTCTGGCGGTGGGACCACTGACAGCAGCAGGATAAATACAACAGCAGCAGGAGGAGGAGGTGTGGCACTGGCAGAAGGCAATGCATAGTGTGGACTCTGGCGGTGGGACCACTGACAGCAGCAGGATAAATACAACGGCAGCAGGAGGAGGAGGAGTGGCGTGTGGCACTGGCAGAAGGCAATGCATAGTGTGGACTCTGGCGGTGGGACCACTGACAGCAGCAGGATAAATACAACAGCAGCAGGAAGAGGAGGTGGAGTGACGTGTGGCACTGACAGCAGGCAATGCATAGTGTGGACCCTGGCGGTGGGACCACTGACAGCAGCAGGATAAATACAACAGCAGCAGGAGGAGGAGGTGGAGTGACGTGTGGCACTGGCAGAGAAGGCAATGCATAGTGTGGACCCTGGCGGTGGGACCACTGACAGCAGCAGGATAAATACAACAGCAGCAGTAGGAGCAGGTACTAGTAGACTAGTAGTATAGTAGTAGACACTAGTAGTAGCACGCACGCAGGTAACTAAGAAACACCTAGCGTACTACGCTACAAGTAAGCAGTGTGGCAGACAGTCGGTGACAATTACAACAATTGGTCACACACGGTCAGACGCAATCAATCAATAAGCTCGGGCAGGCGACAGACAGACACAGGTCACTCACAACGGATGCTGGTGGTGGCCTGTTTGTGTTGTAACTCTTATTTATTACACACACTACGGATGATAATAAAATCACACAGTAAAAGTGAAAAAAAAATAAGTGAACGGGTACTAGTAGACTAGTGGTATAGTAGTACACACTAGTAGTATGCACGCACGCAGGTAACTAAGAAACACCTAGCGTACTACGGTACAAGTAAGTAGTGCGGCAGACAGTCGGTGACAATTACAAACAGTCACACACGGTCAGACGCAATCAATCAATACGCTCGGGCAGGCGACAGACAGACACAGGTCACTCACAACGGATGCTGGTGGTGGCCCGTATGTGTTGTGACTCTTATTTATTACACACACTATGGATGATAATAAAATCACACAGTAAAAGTGAAAAAAAATATAAGTGAACGGGTACTAGTAGACTAGTAGTATAGTCGTAGACACTAGTAGTATGCATAGTGTGGACCCTGGCGGGTCCACACTATGACTGTCACAGTCAGTAACTAACTAACACAGTACTGAAACTAATAAAGTAACAGACTACAGCAGTAATAATTAACTAAACTAGTACTACTAGTACACAACTAACTAGAATCCCTAACCTACCTAAGCTAGTAGTAGGCTAAGGCTACCTAGGCTAGCAGGCCTAGCCTGCTCACAGACTAACACTAGCCTAGCACAGTATACACTATACACTAGCTGACTAAAAACAATCAAAATACTAGCCAAATATATAAGACAACAATAAATGTGTTTAGGAGGTGTTTAGGAAGCAAAACGCTAGGTTTAGCAGTGAAAAGCACTTGCTCAGACACAGCACAGCACTGGAGAATCTCTCAGTACCAGCAGCAGTCACACAAGTGCGTGGCTCCGCAACATGGCCGCCGCCTTATATAGAGGAGGGGAGGGCCAGGCTCCCCTCCTCTGATTGGTTGCTAGGGTTGCCAGGTCCTCGGCAGGAGGACTTCTGATTGGCCCAATCACGTCATCCCCGAATCCTGAAGCCGAAACCGAACCCACAGCTCCATCCGGCCGAATTCGAGCGCGCACATTTGGCAGGCTTCGTATTCTGTTTCGGCTCGGATCGCAGCATTCGGGTTCGGGTTCGCATGCGGCAAACCCACCCGAATTTTTCGGGGGAACTTCGCATTCGGGGTCCTGCTGAGCAACCCTGGTAGAGAGCATTGCAGTAGTCCAGTCGGGAGGTAATGAAGGCATGAACTAAAGTTGGTAGTTCTTCTGGGGGGATGAGGTGCTTGATTTTTGCAATGTTCTTAAGGTGAAAATAGGATGATTTCACCACAGCAGAGATGTGAGTTCTGAAGTTTAAATCCCCATCAATTAGAACTCCCAGGCTACGCACATGATTAGAGCTGCGTAGATCCGTGCCTCCAATTCCCAGTGGTGAAGACTGCAAGTTAAGTTGTTCCGTTGTCATGCGCTGCCCTCCGATCAGAAGGACTTCAGTTTTGTCTGCATTTAGTTTCAGCCAGTTGTCATTCATCCATTGCTGTAGTTCACGTAAGCAGGCATTTATAGTTAGAGTTGGGTCCGTCACACCAGGCTTGAAGGAAAGATATAGTTGGGTGTCGTCCGCATAGCAGTGGTATGTCAGGCCATGATTTTGGATTAGTTTTCCAAGCGGTAAAATGTAAATTGTGAAAAGCAGGGGAGAGAGGATTGAGCCCTGGGGCACCCCATACTTAAGTGGTATAGGGGTGGACAGGAAGGGCACCATAGACACTTTTTGGGTTCTGCCACTCAAGAAGGATTTGAACCACTGAAGAACTATGCCATCGATGCCGCAGTATTCCTGTAGCCTGTTTATCAAGATGTCATGGTCAACTGTGTCAAAGGCTGCAGAAAGGTCTAGCAGTATGAGGATCGAGCACTCTCCTCTGTCTCTTGCCATGAGCAGGTGGTTGCATATTTGGATGAGGGCAGTTTCAGTGCTGTGGTGTTTCCTGAAGCCAGACTGGAATGGGTCATAGCTGTTGTTTTGTAGGATTTTGGATTCTAGCTGGAGATATACAGCTTTTTCTATTAGCTTACACAGAAAGGGAAGGTTAGAGACTGGTCATTGCATCAGGGTCCAGGGAGGGTTTTTTTGAGGAGAGGCCTGATGATTGCTACCTTCAGTAAAGCAGGAAATATCCCTGATTGTAAGGAACAGTTAACAATTTTGAGGAATACCGGTACAAACAGGTCGGGGCAGTTCAACATGAACTGTGTTGGGCCAGGATCCAGGTCACAGGTAGTTAGGCGGAGGTGAAGGAGGATGCTTGATGTGACTTCTTCATCAATTTCTTTGAAGTTTGACCAAGGTGTTACGTTGTCTCTGCTAATGGTCTTTGGCGCTATATTAGGCTCAGATGTTGTAAGTTGGATGACGGACCTTATAGCGGAAACTTTGTCTGTGAAGAAATGGGTAAATTGGTCACAGAGGTCCTTTGAAGACTCGATATTACGTTTTTGACATGCCGGGTTGCAGAGTTTTTCCACTGTGCGGAACAGTTGGGCTGGTTTGTTAACTGCATTTGTAATCTCTTGTGATAGAAAGGATGATTTTTTTCCTGTGATTACCTTTTGGTAATTCTTCAAGTGGAGGATTAACCACTTCAGGACTGTGCATGATGGTGTGGAGTAAGATATTTGGTGCACAGAGGATCTCTGTATTTTATTTACCGTATTTTTCGGACCATAAGACGCTCCGGACCATAAGACGCACCAAGGTTTAGAGAACAAAAACCAGGGGAAAAAAAAATACTAAACATGGTGCATCCATGGTACAGGGGCGTCTTGTGGATCTTCTCCCCTCGCCAATTATCATGTTCCCCAATATACCTCTTGTGTTCCTGTGCCCCATTTGTACCTTTAGTGTCTTCCTTGTGTCATCCTTTGTCCCCCTTATGTTCTTGTTTATCCCCCTGTGTCCCCGCTGCTGCCCCATCCCGTCCTCCTCTATCATGTCCCCTGTGTTCTGCAGCTGTCCTGTCCCCCTCTATCTTGTCCCCATGTCCTGCCCCCCTGTCCTCTTCTATCTTGACCCCATGTATCCTGCTGCTGTCCTGACCTCCTCTATTCTGTGCCCATTTCCCCCTGTCCTCATCTATCTTGTCCCTTGTGTCCCATCCCTCTATCCTCATCTATTTTGTCCCTGCGGCTGTCCCAACCCCCTCTGACTCTATGCCCTGTATGGAGTGTGCAAGTGGCTTACCGCTGCAGCCTAGTGATGGTCAGTGGTGAGCCTCCAGGGAAAAGCCGCGTGGGTGTCCGGGCACGCTGAAGACATATCCATCCCTTCTGCAGACGTAAAAGATCCGGGCTTACTGCTGCAGGCTAGGGATGATCAGCGGTAAGCCTATGGGGAAAAGCCGCGTGGTTGTCCGGGCACACTGAAGACATATCCATCCCTTCTGCTGACATAAAAGATCCGGGCTTACCGCTGCAGGCTAAGGATGATCAGCGGTAAGCTTATGGGGAAAAGCCGCGTGGGTGTCCGTGCATGCTGCCTAATGTTTTTCTACCGTCACTTCCCCCTTGATGATGTAAGCGGAAGTGACGGTAGAAAACATTAGGCAGCGTGCACGGACACCCACGCGGCTTTTCCCCATAGGCTTACCGCTGATCATCCTTAGCCTGCAGCGGTAAGCCCGGATCTTTTACGTCTGCAGAAGTGAAGGGATGGATATGTCTTCAGCGTGCCCGGACAACCACGCGGCTTTTCCCTGGAGGCTCACCGCTGACCATCACTAGGCTGCAGCGGTAAGCCACTTGCACACTCCACACGGCATAGAGTCAGAGGGATCGGGACAGCCGCAGGGACAAAATAGATGAGGACAGAGGGATGGGACAATCACAGGAACAGAATAGAGGAGGACAAGGGGGGCAGGATGCGGAAGGACACATTACCGCGGGGATTTCCAGTGGAAGGACACCTGGCATTGGGCAGCATTTGGACCATAAGACGCAGGCACATTTTCCCCCCATGTTTGGGGGAGAAAAAGTGCGTCTTATGGTCCGAAAAATACGGTACCTATTTGTCTCGGTTATTTCATCATTTAAATTATGTCCCTATCACAATGTATGGCGCCAATATTTTATTTGGAAATAAAGGTGCATTTTCTCAATTTTGCGTCCATCACTATTTACAAGCACATCATTTAAAAAATGTTTGCAATATACCCTCTTCACATGCATATTAAAAAAGTTCAGACCCTTAGGTAACTATTTATTTATTGTTATTTTTTTTCCATAAAAAATTTATTTGGGTAATTTTTGGTGTGGGAGGTAAACAGTTAATTTTAAATGTAATAATGTGGGTTTATTTTATTAAAAAATCTACACTCACCTAAAGGATTATTAGGAACTCCATACTAATACAGTGTTTGACCCCCTTACTCTTTCAGAACTGCCTTAATTCTACGTGGCATTGATTCAACAAGGTGCTGAAAGCATTCTTTAGAAATGTTGGCCCATATTGATAGGATAGCATCTTGCAGTTGATGGAGATTTGTGGGATGCACATCCAGGGCACGAAGCTCCCGGTTCATCACATCACAAAGATGCTCTATTGGGTTGAGATCTGGTGACTGTGGGGGGCATTTTAGCTTTTAGAATTTTTTGTCTTTGTTCAGGGGAATCTGCAGTGTCAGAGGAGTTTTTGGTTATATTTTTCACTTCATAAAATTAAACACAAGATAACATTATCGGCAGTTCGGATTCATCCAGCTTTCCCAGCATTGAGCTTTTCTGTCCTGTGTTTAATCCTTTGAATGCTGTTCTAGTAAAAAAAAATGCTGGTAGTATTTAATTTTACTGTAAAAAATGTTTTAGAGCAAAGAATTGCTGGGTTTCATTCCGCTTTAACAACATAAGAGGTCTAAAATATCAAATGATCATAGAGCAGCTAACTGAGCCTCAAGGTCTAGGCAGACCATTTATGAAGGAAATCTTGTCCAACCATTACCACATAGTTATGCTTAAGCAGCCATATTGAGTTGGCTTGGAGCAGTTGGGAAAAATTAAATGCTGGAAAACCAGAGATAACCCAACCAATTTTCAATAAGCCGCACAAAATTTTAAAGGAATGAAACATTTCTTAACAAGTCAAAGAATACTCATTTAAACCTATTCCTATAAAATGGCGTTCATACCGTTGTCACAGGTCTCAACCCCCTCTCTTTGAGGCAGTGGCGGCGCTACACTGGGGCTTGCCGGGGCTGAAGCCCCAGCTGAGAAACTGTAAGCCCCTCAGAAAGCCCCCCTGAATCAAGGGCCGGTGTTCCAACACTGGCTCTAGCGTGGGGCGAGAGACTTATCATTCCCTCACCTCAGGGAATGATAAAAAGAGGGGTCCTTTTATGCGCGGCGCAGAGCGGGAGATACAGCTAGCTATAGTCTCCGGGAGTCCGGGCTGCAGCAGACACTAGAGCTTCAGCCGCCTGGTCCACTCCTGTCTCCTTCTCAGCAATACCGCTCGCACTACTTCCTGATTCAGAGCGGTATTGCTGAGGAGGAGACAGAAGTGGACCAGTCGGCTGAAGCTCTAGCGTCTGCTGCAGCCCGGACTCCCGGAGACTATAGCTAGCTGTATCTCCCGCTCGGCGCCGCGCATAAAAGGAGGGGGGTCCACTGAGGTGAGGGCATGATGGGCCCCCCCTCCCCGGCCTCTGCAAATAGTCCCCCACCCTCCTGACCAGGTATAACATTATGTGCATTTACTGGGGTAACGCTGTCACTTATGTGCATTTACTGGGGTAACGCTGTCACTTATACTGGGGTAACGCTGTCACTTATGTGCATTTACTGGGGTAACGCTGTCACTTATACTGGGGTAACGCTGTCACTTATACTGGTGTAACGCTGTCACTTAAGTGCATTTACTGGTGTAACGCTGTCACTTATACTGGGGTAACGCTGTCACTTATGTACATTTACTGGGGTAACGCTGTCACTTATACTGGGGTAACGCTGTCACTTATGTGCATTTACTGGGGTAACGCTGTCACTTATACTGGGGTAACGCTGTCACTTATGTGCATTTACTGGGGTAACGCTGTCACTTATACTGGGGTAACGCTGTCACTTATACTGGGGTAACGCTGTCACTTATACTGGGGTAACGCTGTCACTTATACTGGGGTAACGCTGTCACTTATGTGCATTTACTGGTGTACCGCTGTCACTTATACTGGGGTAACGCTGTCACTTATACTGGGGTAAAGCTGTCACTTATGTGCATTTACTGGGGTAACGCTGTCACTTATACTGGGGTAACGCTGTCACTTATGTGCATTTACTGGGGTAACGCTGTCACTTATACTGGGGTAACACTGTCACTTATACTGGGGTAACGCTGTCACTTATGTGCATTTACTGGTGTAACGCTGTCACTTATACTGGGGTAAAGCTGTCACTTATGTGTATTTACTGGGGTAACGCTGTCACTTATACTGGGGTAACGCTGTCACTTATGTGCATTTACTGGTGTAACGCTGTCACTTATACTGGGGTAACGCTGTCACTTATGTACATTTACTGGGGTAACGCTGTCACTTATACTGGGGTAAAGCTGTCACTTATGTGCATTTACTGGGGTAACGCTGTCACTTATACTGGGGTAATGCTGTCACTTATGTGCATTTACTGGGGTAACGCTGTCACTTATACTGGGATAACGCTGTCACTTATACTGGGGTAACGCTGTCACTTATGTGCATTTACTGGTGAAAGGCTGTCTGTCATTACGTGCGTTAGCTGGTGAAAAGCTGTCTCTTATGTGCATTTACTGGTGAAAAGCTGTCTCTTATGGGCATTAACTGGTGAAAGGCTGTCTCTTATGGGCATTAACTGGTGAAAGGCTGTCTGTCATGTGCATTAACTGGTGAAAAGCTGTCTCTTATGTGCATTTACTGGGGAAATGCTGTCTGTCATTATGTGCATGAACTGGTGAAAAGTTGTCCCTTATGTGCATTTACTGCGGAAACGCAGTCTGTCATTATGTGCATTAACTGGTGAAAAGCTGTCCCTTATGTGCATTTACTGCGGAAACGCAGTCTATCATTATGTGAATTAACTGGTGAAAAGCTGTCTCTTATGTGCATTTAATGGGGAAACTGTCTGTCATTACATGCATTAACTGGTGAAAAGCAGGCTCTTATGTGCATTTACTGCAGAAACGCAGTCTGTCATTACGTGCATTAACTGTTGAAAAGCTGATTCTTATGTGCATTTACTGGTGAAAGGCTACCTGTCATTATGTGCGTTTACTTCATTTTTTTTTCCATGTAACTACGTTAGCTGGTACAACTACATTACAGTTAGCCCCGCCCACATGACATCATGACCACGCCCAATTCCCCCCCCCCCCCCCCCCCCCCCCCCCCACCACCACCAAGCCCGGCCTGCCAGCCCTCGTGCCCCCTTTGAGCCCCCCCAAAAATCTGAAGCTGGAGCCGCCACTGCTTTGAGGTTGAGATTTGTGGCAGAGGTGCAATTCCATTTTTATAGGAATAGGTTTTAATAATCATTCTTGTATTTGTTAATATGTTTCAATATGTTTCAGTTTTACTTGGCTTATTTAGAATTGGTTGGGTTGTCTCAATTTTTCTTATCTACTAAGACTGACCTGAACTCGGCAGCAAAGACAGGAGCTGCTAACAAATACACATGGCAGACTGTTTCTAACTACCTTGGAATTCTATAGTCATGTGGCTCTTTCTGATGGACAGCTGACAGGCACCACACAAACGCTTGTTAGCATTTGGATACAGTCGCTGGACAGACGCCCCCCCCCCCCCATGGCGTCATATCTTAGTGCAGCCGCAGCCTTGCTCAGACATGACATGTGCTGTGCCATCAGGTAATGCCACTGTGTCAAGCAACACGCGTAGTGCTACAAACGCTACCATTTACCCACTAGATTGTAAGCTCGCAAGGGCAGGGTCCTCCTCCTAATGTTTACTGTTTTTGTAATAATATTTGTGCTGCTTGGAACTCTGCTGTACATTTGTTAGTTGTATCTATGTTCCCCTTGTCGTCTTATTGTGCTTTGTAAAGCGCTGCGGAATATGTTGGCGCTATATAAATAAAAAATAATAATAATAATTTGGCTGCATTTTATTTGTACCAGAATGGCGCTTTGTGGGTGGCAAGTTTTGCTGGCAGTATGGTAAACTAGCTAAAGGAGGGCATAAAGGCTGCTGATGTGAAGGCCCAGAAGCTCCTGCCACTGTATAGTGGTTTCTATACCAAGTTCAGCAGCCAGAGATAGTGTGACAGCCAGATCTGAACTGAAAGGTTCCACTAAGAACCCATATACAAGCTATACAATTAGTTATTGACATTATGAACAAAAGATGCCTTTCTTTGCCAAGTTGCATTCTCGTATTGTCAGTCTAACCAGTGGTAGAGAGGCACCATGTGGGAAGCTTCATACAGTCTCGCACAGTGAGCTGCTTTGGATGTGATATTCAGCACATGGAGGTGAAAAGAAGTAAGAGGAGTGGAGTGAGAGGCTCTGCTCTTAGTATGGCACTGGCAGACTTCCTAGGGCACTATTATCACTGTCAAGATAAAAAATTAGTAGTGTGGTTCTACCCCTATATCTATAATTCCACAATTCAATCTATACAAACAAACGTTTTTTTTTTAACCAAAGTTCTCTTTATTTCTTCAGTATATCCAGAGCCGGATTAAGGCTACATGGGGCCCTAAGCAAAGTAACTGATTTGGGCCCCCCCCCCATCATGTCGTAATAGAATCAGAAGATGCAGCTGCACAGCAACATGCCACACACACCGGGGCAGACGAGCTACTGGTTGCTATGGGCAACAGCCCGCTTTCCTCTGTGGGTGCACAATGCAGGGAATAGCAGTGGCAAAATGCAGAGTAAGAGATGAATGGCTGGGACATTTGCACTCAGGGGCTGGGGCACCCCTGTGAATAGGGCACCAGATATTACAGCAGCAGCACTTTCCCCCCCCCCCCCCGCATCTCCAGCCTGGCAATAGCAGAAAGCTCTGGACACCGCCAAACCGGAAGCCGTTCCCCAGACAGAATTACATAGCCACCCCCTCCACCGAACAACCGATTTCCTCCCAAACTAGACAGCCACCATGCAGCCTCCATCCCAGTGAATACGATAGTCCAGCAGAGAAGGCAGCCGCAGCCGGGGAAAATGACAGCACCAGATGACTCACATTCACCTATTGCGATCCAAGCAATAGAGGTCCCGTCATCCGGAGCCCATCTGTATCCTCTAGAGTGCTGCCACTTTGTTACTACTACTATTACTACTTCCTACTTCCTGTCTGATCTGAGAATCAGGAAGTTCAGAGCGAGCGGCTGCACTGTAGAAGAGACAGATGGGTTTCAGATGACGGGATCTCTATCGCTTGGATCATGGATAGGTGAGTGAGCGTTTGCCATCTGCTGCTATCATTCGTGCTGCAGCTGTGGTTCTCTGTGGGAAGGGAGGGAGGAGTGGGCAGCGGCAGAGCGCACAGTAGCAGGAGGGGGACCTAGGCGGAGAGCCTGGCTCTGAAGACAATCAGCAGCGCACGGCATCATTTGACAAGACAAGACAAGACAAATAACATTTATATTGCGCTTTTCTCCTGGCGGACTCAAAGCACCAGAGCTGCAGCCACTAGGACGCGCCCTATAGGATGTAGCAGTGTTAGAGAGACTTGCCTAAGGTCTCCTACTGAATAGGTGCTGGCTTACTGAACAGGCAGAGCCGAGATTCTAACCCTGGTCTCCTGTGTCAGACGCAGAGCCCTTAAAGGGACTCCGAGCAGTGCCTGTGGGTATGCCTTTAAGCATACCCACACCTAATTAATTACATCCTCACACCTACCAGCATGATGTTTGTAATTATATCCCCCTGGGTTTCTTATATTTCATTGCATTGTGCTGAATCGAGCTGCCGACTTTGGAGAAAAGTTGTCCTGTGGCCGCGATTTCGATCGCGAATATAGCGAAAACTAAAAGGCATAGGGCGGCCGTTTCTATATCATTGGAAAGAGGAGAAAGAGAGCTTTAAAATGATATGCAACTTTCCATAGTTACTGCACTGCTCAGAGTCCCTTTAACCATTATACCATCCAGCCACTGCTGACAGGATGGCGAGGGCTGGTTTATGTGCTGATGGGGCCCCTTTGACTCTGAATGGGGCCCCAAGCGACTGCTTTTGTTGCCTGGTCGGTAATCCGGCCCTGAGTATATCCTTCAGAAAGCAAGTGATAAGTGTAGATATAACATCAGACCTTCACTTCACAAAACAATGCCTGACACGTGTTTCACGGCCATAAGCCGCTTCCTCAGAGGCACATCAAACAAACGTGCGAGTAGAGGACATAAAAAACACCAACGCGATCTGAAGTGAATCAAGAGAAACACCTTCCACGCCGATCCCAGTGAGAGAGGGCTGCAGGAGTAGCCTCCACGTACCCGACAAATAGTAAAATTGGAGAATGACCGTCTGGTCATTTTTGTTTATTTTGATTTAAAGAATGGGGTAAAATTGAAAAATTTGAAAACACATAATGCCCACATGCTAATTACAAGCCACAAAATGCATCCTAAAACATATGCATCTACTTCTCCTGTGCATGGGGAAACCAAACACTAATGCCTAGGTCATATTGTTAGAGAACTGGGGGCCTGGAGTGCATTTTGCATTTCTAAGGACTGAAAATTCGAAGAATTTATAGCTGTTCATAAAGACCAATTCCTTAGAATATCCCCCAAAATGACCCCATCTAGAAAACTAGAACACCCCCCCCCCCCCCCCCCCATGTATTCAACAAGGAGTATAATTAGAGATTTGACCCTTTAGTCTTTTCTCACTTTTGATTGAGGAAGTGCCCAGTGCACTATACAATACCTTTCCACGCATGCCGCTTATCTGCCGCTGGGTCCAGGATCCATCCTTCATTTATTCACTGCCCCCACGTGGTTGCTGGCATACATGTGGGCGCGTGTGTGATATCACACGCATGCCCACGTTACTCCAGCAACCACGTGGGCCACATGTACGGATGAAAGGCGATTCCCGGAGCGAGCGGTGAACACAGACAGATAATGTATAGGGCATCGGGGGAGGGGCAAATTGAGGAATTGGGGGGGACAGCATTGGGGGTTTTGTCGCTCGTCCCGATGTCACTCATTGTTACCGATGCGCACCGTACAGACCACGAAGGCCCGACATCTTGCAGCACATCTGACCGATTTATGTGACCAATTTCGGCACAAAATTGGTCGCCTCATCGATCGGGCATGCACATGGTGGCACCGACTTCTATCCGATTCGATTATAATACTCAAACCGGATGGTCAATCGGCCGCCAAGTCGCCTGATGTATGGCCTAACTTATTTTACTTCAACTTTTTTTTTTAAGTGGCCCTTAACTGAGAACTTCCTCTCTGCTCTAAAAGCATTAATCTTTAAAGAAAAACGTTTATTTGTTACAGCTGATACAAATCCTGCAATAAATCTGCACCATTTCTACTTCCTGCTTTTGATGGAAGCAGACATAAGTCCCATACTCACCGCCCGTGTACTGCCGGGTCTCGTGGTATACGATTGGCAAGGGTAGGGGACGGCTGCAAATTCCGAGTGCTGCATATATATGATGTTGCGACTGAGGACAGCTGCATGCCATTTTTTTGCACTTGTGGCAAAATGGTTAAGCTTGTAAAGCTGAGTATTGGTGATCATTCTGGATGACAGTTTTACAGTAGATACAAGCACTGTATGGCTATATCCATACAAGCAACCTGTATATGGTGACCTATTTGTATGTAGCTGTATAACTGATCTGTTGCCACGTCTCCTATTGGCCAGGTCACACCCTTTTCTCCATCCCCACACAGTTTCAGTACTTGCTCTATGAAATATTTTCCCTGAATACACCAGGGATCCTTGCTTTCACGTGTGTTTTGCCAGCTGCAATTTTCTTTGCCCGTATTTGAAGACAAACCCTTATTGTATAACCTTGTGTAAAATACTTTATTCTCTGAATGTGAGCTTATGCATCTGAGAATGAGGAAGTGACAGTGAAGCATGAATCAGGGTGACAAGTCTGTCAGGAGGGGAAGAAATTCATATAGAGATAATAATAAGCAGAGATGTTTGTGAAACTATGAAAACAACCCAAGGAATATATGAAGTGCAATTACAATAGACAGACAGTTGTTATATCTCTTGAATTAGAGTGACCAGACGTCCCGGATTCCCCGGGACGCGTCCCGGATTCGGGGTCCGCTGTCCCAGGCTTAAGGAGGTCCCAGGAAACGTCCCGCTTTCAGCAGCGGGACGTCCCGGCCTCGGGACTCTGGCCACTCTCTCCTCATGAACTGGCAGCGGCGTCTATAGACGCCGTGCCAGTTCATTTCCTGCAGCCCTGCTCCAGCCTCCTCTTCCGGTGTCTGTTCCGACACAGGCAGGCGAGCAGGGCTACGGCAAGATGGCTGCCGAAGCCCTGTACTGGAGACTATCTGTGTTTCCAGTACAGGGCTTTGGGCGCCATCTTGCCGTAGCCCTGTCAGCGCGGGAGATATGCAGGGCGAAGGTGGTCCCGGGAGCAGCGCGCCAGAGGCCAGAGACTTCTGCCAGGTGAGTAAATGCTTTCTTTTCCAGGTGTACTTTGCCCACATTACGTTTCTTTTCTGGTGAAATGTTTGCCCGCAGTGCGTTTCTTTTCTGGTGAAATGTTTGCCCGCATTGCGTTTCTTTTCTGGTGAAATGTTTGCCCGCATTGCGTTTCTTTTCTGGTGAACTGTTTACCCACATTGCGTTTATTTTCTGGTGAAATGTTTGCCCGCATTGCGTTAATTTTCTGGTGAAATGTTTGCCCGCATTGCGTTAATTTTCTGGTGAAATGTTTGCTCGCATTGCGTTTATTTTGTACTGACATGTTTGCCCGCGTTGCGTTTATTTTGTACTGACATGTTGCCCGCATTGCGTTTATTTTGTAGTGACATGTTTGCCAACATTGCGTTTATTTTGTACTGACATGTTTGCCCGCATTGCGTTTATTTTGTACTGACATGTTTGCCCGCATTGCGTTTATTTTATACTGACATGTTGCCCGCATTGCATTTATTTTATACTGACATGTTGCCCGCATTGCGGTTATTTTGTGCTGACATGTTACCTATTGCGTTTATTTTCTGGTGTCCGGGGTAACTGTTACTGCATTTATTATTTAATGGTCATAGATGGCTATGTTTGCTGCTTTGTAGTTACGGTATACTAGCATCACACAGTTTCTGCACACCCATGATGCAAAGTCTCGTTTGTCCACATCATGGCGTAAACACTGCTTTCTTATGCCTCGCTGTTAGACCATTACGTTAGCTCCGCCCACACAATGTCATGGCCACGCCCACTTTTCACAGCAGCGCACTCCTCAGTCCTCCCCACTTTTCGCCACGGCGCCCCCACCCCACCCCACGCCCCCCTCCCTGTCCCAGGTTGGACCCACAAAAATCTGGTCACTCTACTTGAATATTTCTCTAGGCATGTCTGCCACGGTTTGCAAATTGAGAAAACAAAACAGCTTTATCAATATGTCTGACACAAGACTGGACAGTAGCATAGTTTTCTAACTGTCAATCTTTTGATGCAATATTTATGATTATATTGTATAGAAAACTGCACCGTGCGTGGCGCAAATCGATGAAAAATGATTTTGTGGTCGATTGGAAAGCCAAAGAATATAGATCCGAAAGTTGCATTTTATGATCGAATCAGAATTGTTCTGTTAATGGAACAATCAATAATTGCCTTCCTATTTAGTTTAGATTGTTCAAATCACATTGAAAGATCGAATCTGAAGGAAAAATTGTACCATTAATTGGCACCTGTACAGGCACTCAAATTCTATAATATGATGATGCCTGCTGGGGATTTTCTATATGTGGTGAACGATTTGAAGGATTAATTTAAAGAGATTATTGGAGCATTCTGCTTAGAAGTAGGGGAAAAGGATATCATCACTCATACTTCACTTCACTCATCTCTTCACAATCCCATAACCCTAAACAACTTTTTAACTGCTTCAACTCCCTTCCCACTCCCACCTCCTCCCCCATCCTCATGTTTATCAGCTGAAGGTTTTGCATCAATATTTTATTACTAAAATGTATACAATACAGAATAATTTTAAAATGCAACCCCATTTACCAGTCCAACCATCTACCTGTTTGCTCACCCACTATAAACGACCCCTCCTCCTCTCTACTTGGCCAGTCACTCACTCTGACCTCCCACTCGGCTTTCACTGCTTTAGCTGAACAGCACCTTATTTCACTAATTTCTAAACCTCACCACGTGTGCCCTGGACCCTCTTCCATCTTATCTTATCCCCCAGCTCTCCTCTTCCTTCATCCCATCTCAACTGGCATTTTCCCTTTCCTCATTTACACAAGCAATCATAACGTCACTAATGAAAAAAATGTTTTTGGTCCCTACAGCCCTCTCTATCGTCTAGTCCAGGGGTTGGCAAACTTTTTAAGTCAAGGGCCACATTGAGATTTGAAAATGGGCTGGAGGCCGCGCGCCTCAGCAAAAAAATGGGCATGGTCATGCCCGGATGTGGGCGGTGGCATAGCAGGAAAGGATGTGTCAACCTACAAATGCTATGAGATTGGCAGCATCTTCCCTCAAATGCAATGAGATTGGCAGCAGATCTACGCACAAATGCTATGAGATTGGCAGCACATTTTCCCACAAATGCAATCTAATTGGCAGCACATTTCCCCACAAATGCTATGAGATTGGAAGCAGATCTACCCACACATGCAATCTAATTGGCAGCACATTTCCCCACAAATGCTATGAGATTGGCAGCACATTTCCCCACAAATGCTATGAGATTGGCAGCAGATCTACCCACAAATGCTATGAGATTGGCAGCAGATCTACCCACAAATGCTATGAGATTGGCAGCAGATCTACCCACAAATGCTATGAGATTGGCAGCAGATCTACCCACAAATGCTATGAGATTGGCAGCAGATCTACCCACAAATGCTATGAGATTGGCAGCAGATCTACCCACAAATGCTATGAGATTGGCAGCACATTTCCCCACAAATGCTATGAGATTGGCAGCACATTTCCCCACAAATGCTATGAGATTGGCAGCACATTTCCCCACAAATGCTATGAGATTGGCAGCACATTTCCCCACAAATGCTATGAGATTGGCAGCACATTTCCCCACAAATACTAAGAGATTGGCAGCACATTTCCCCACAAATGCTATGAGATTGGCAGCACATTTCCCCACAACCGACCTGGACCCGACCTCCTCCTACTACTCCTCCTCCTCCACAGCAGCAGCCAGGCAGGTGGCGTGATGTCTCCGACTCCCAGCCAGGAGTCCCCTCCAAGTTTCAGCCAGCCAGAGGCAGCCCCAGCCCCAGACAGGTGGCAGGTCCCCCAGGCCCCAGCACAGAACGCTGAAGTCTTGGCTTGCTCACTCCGGGCAGTGCACAGCGGGCTTGCGCAATGGCTCCAGGCGGGGGGCGGAGTCAAGTAGAGTGGCGGAGCCACGCACCAGGGCACACCATGGCCGGCAGCCTCAGTCCACCTGTCTGATTGGATAGGCGGACCGGCCGGTGGAGTGCGTGTATCACGCACGCTGCAGGCTTTGGCGGGCTTCGGGGGCGGTTAAAAACAAAAATGAAAACACACTGCAGGCTTAGCGGGCTTCGGGGAGCCAGATTGAGCAGGTCGGCTGGCCGTAGTTTGCACATCCCTGGTCTAGTCTCACTTCTTCCATTTTTTTCCAAACTATTGGAATGACACATCTATTCAGAACTGTCTGACTTCCTGTCTACAAGCTCTTTGTTAGATCCCCTCCACTCCATTCCTCACAAAACTTGCAAATTACGTCATTGCAAAACTCAAAGCCCAGTTTTCTGTACTAATACTCCTTAACCTTTCCTCTGCCTTTGACACTGTCTCTATGCTTCTCCAGACACACTATCTCTTGAATTAGAGTGACCAGACGTCCCGGATTCCCCGGGACGCGTCCCGGATTCGGGGTCCGCTGTCCCAGGCTTAAGGAGGTCCCAGGAAACGTCCCGCTTTCAGCAGCGGGACGTCCCGGCCTCGGGACTCTGGCCACTCTCTCCTCATGAACTGGCAGCGGCGTCTATAGACGCCGTGCCAGTTCATTTCCTGCAGCCCTGCTCCAGCCTCCTCTTCCGGTGTCTGTTCCGACACAGGCAGGCGAGCAGGGCTACGGCAAGATGGCTGCCGAAGCCCTGTACTGGAGACTATCTGTGTTTCCAGTACAGGGCTTTGGGCGCCATCTTGCCGTAGCCCTGTCAGCGCGGGAGATATGCAGGGCGAAGGTGGTCCCGGGAGCAGCGCGCCAGAGGCCAGAGACTTCTGCCAGGTGAGTAAATGCTTTCTTTTCCAGGTGTACTTTGCCCACATTACGTTTCTTTTCTGGTGAAATGTTTGCCCGCAGTGCGTTTCTTTTCTGGTGAAATGTTTGCCCGCATTGCGTTTCTTTTCTGGTGAAATGTTTGCCCGCATTGCGTTTCTTTTCTGGTGAACTGTTTACCCACATTGCGTTTATTTTCTGGTGAAATGTTTGCCCGCATTGCGTTAATTTTCTGGTGAAATGTTTGCCCGCATTGCGTTAATTTTCTGGTGAAATGTTTGCTCGCATTGCGTTTATTTTGTACTGACATGTTTGCCCGCGTTGCGTTTATTTTGTACTGACATGTTGCCCGCATTGCGTTTATTTTGTAGTGACATGTTTGCCAACATTGCGTTTATTTTGTACTGACATGTTTGCCCGCATTGCGTTTATTTTGTACTGACATGTTTGCCCGCATTGCGTTTATTTTATACTGACATGTTGCCCGCATTGCATTTATTTTATACTGACATGTTGCCCGCATTGCGGTTATTTTGTGCTGACATGTTACCTATTGCGTTTATTTTCTGGTGTCCGGGGTAACTGTTACTGCATTTATTATTTAATGGTCATAGATGGCTATGTTTGCTGCTTTGTAGTTACGGTATACTAGCATCACACAGTTTCTGCACACCCATGATGCAAAGTCTCGTTTGTCCACATCATGGCGTAAACACTGCTTTCTTATGCCTCGCTGTTAGACCATTACGTTAGCTCCGCCCACACAATGTCATGGCCACGCCCACTTTTCGCAGCAGCGCACTCCTCAGTCCTCCCCACTTTTCGCCACGGCGCCCCCACCCCACCCCACGCCCCCCTCCCTGTCCCAGGTTGGACCCACAAAAATCTGGTCACTCTACTTGAATATTTCTCTAGGCATGTCTGCCACGGTTTGCAAATTGAGAAAACAAAACAGCTTTATCAATATGTCTGACACAAGACTGGACAGTAGCATAGTTTTCTAACTGTCAATCTTTTGATGCAATATTTATGATTATATTGTATAGAAAACTGCACCGTGCGTGGCGCAAATCGATGAAAAATGATTTTGTGGTCGATTGGAAAGCCAAAGAATATAGATCCGAAAGTTGCATTTTATGATCGAATCAGAATTGTTCTGTTAATGGAACAATCAATAATTGCCTTCCTATTTAGTTTAGATTGTTCAAATCACATTGAAAGATCGAATCTGAAGGAAAAATTGTACCATTAATTGGCACCTGTACAGGCACTCAAATTCTATAATATGATGATGCCTGCTGGGGATTTTCTATATGTGGTGAACGATTTGAAGGATTAATTTAAAGAGATTATTGGAGCATTCTGCTTAGAAGTAGGGGAAAAGGATATCATCACTCATACTTCACTTCACTCATCTCTTCACAATCCCATAACCCTAAACAACTTTTTAACTGCTTCAACTCCCTTCCCACTCCCACCTCCTCCCCCATCCTCATGTTTATCAGCTGAAGGTTTTGCATCAATATTTTATTACTAAAATGTATACAATACAGAATAATTTTAAAATGCAACCCCATTTACCAGTCCAACCATCTACCTGTTTGCTCACCCACTATAAACGACCCCTCCTCCTCTCTACTTGGCCAGTCACTCACTCTGACCTCCCACTCGGCTTTCACTGCTTTAGCTGAACAGCACCTTATTTCACTAATTTCTAAACCTCACCACGTGTGCCCTGGACCCTCTTCCATCTTATCTTATCCCCCAGCTCTCCTCTTCCTTCATCCCATCTCAACTGGCATTTTCCCTTTCCTCATTTACACAAGCAATCATAACGTCACTAATGAAAAAAATGTTTTTGGTCCCTACAGCCCTCTCTATCGTCTAGTCCAGGGGTTGGCAAACTTTTTAAGTCAAGGGCCACATTGAGATTTGAAAATGGGCTGGAGGCCGCGCGCCTCAGCAAAAAAATGGGCATGGTCATGCCCGGATGTGGGCGGTGGCATAGCAGGAAAGGATGTGTCAACCTACAAATGCTATGAGATTGGCAGCATCTTCCCTCAAATGCAATGAGATTGGCAGCAGATCTACGCACAAATGCTATGAGATTGGCAGCACATTTTCCCACAAATGCAATCTAATTGGCAGCACATTTCCCCACAAATGCTATGAGATTGGAAGCAGATCTACCCACACATGCAATCTAATTGGCAGCACATTTCCCCACAAATGCTATGAGATTGGCAGCACATTTCCCCACAAATGCTATGAGATTGGCAGCAGATCTACCCACAAATGCTATGAGATTGGCAGCAGATCTACCCACAAATGCTATGAGATTGGCAGCAGATCTACCCACAAATGCTATGAGATTGGCAGCAGATCTACCCACAAATGCTATGAGATTGGCAGCAGATCTACCCACAAATGCTATGAGATTGGCAGCAGATCTACCCACAAATGCTATGAGATTGGCAGCAGATCTACCCACAAATGCTATGAGATTGGCAGCACATTTCCCCACAAATGCTATGAGATTGGCAGCACATTTCCCCACAAATGCTATGAGATTGGCAGCACATTTCCCCACAAATGCTATGAGATTGGCAGCACATTTCCCCACAAATGCTATGAGATTGGCAGCACATTTCCCCACAAATACTAAGAGATTGGCAGCACATTTCCCCACAAATGCTATGAGATTGGCAGCACATTTCCCCACAACCGACCTGGACCCGACCTCCTCCTACTACTCCTCCTCCTCCACAGCAGCAGCCAGGCAGGTGGCGTGATGTCTCCGACTCCCAGCCAGGAGTCCCCTCCAAGTTTCAGCCAGCCAGAGGCAGCCCCAGCCCCAGACAGGTGGCAGGTCCCCCAGGCCCCAGCACAGAACGCTGAAGTCTTGGCTTGCTCACTCCGGGCAGTGCACAGCGGGCTTGCGCAATGGCTCCAGGCGGGGGGCGGAGTCAAGTAGAGTGGCGGAGCCACGCACCAGGGCACACCATGGCCGGCAGCCTCAGTCCACCTGTCTGATTGGATAGGCGGACCGGCCGGTGGAGTGCGTGTATCACGCACGCTGCAGGCTTTGGCGGGCTTCGGGGGCGGTTAAAAACAAAAATGAAAACACACTGCAGGCTTAGCGGGCTTCGGGGAGCCAGATTGAGCAGGTCGGCTGGCCGTAGTTTGCACATCCCTGGTCTAGTCTCACTTCTTCCATTTTTTTCCAAACTATTGGAATGACACATCTATTCAGAACTGTCTGACTTCCTGTCTACAAGCTCTTTGTTAGATCCCCTCCACTCCATTCCTCACAAAACTTGCAAATTACGTCATTGCAAAACTCAAAGCCCAGTTTTCTGTACTAATACTCCTTAACCTTTCCTCTGCCTTTGACACTGTCTCTATGCTTCTCCAGACACTCTTGTCTCTTGTCACTGCGTGTCAAGGGCCTAGCACATTCTTGGATTAGCTACTACCTGTCTGTACGCTTTTCACTATCTTCTATTCCAACACTAACTCATCTTCATACTCGCTATCTGTTGGTGTACAACAAGGCTCTGTTCTAGGACCTCTACTCTTCTCCACTTATGCTCAAGGCTTGGGACAATTAACCACTTGAGGACTACAGTCGTTCTACCCCTTAAGGACCAGAGTTTATTGCTCGGTCATACAACCTACTATCTAAATGAATTTTCCCTCCTTTTCTTTTCACTAATACAGCTTTCTTTTGGTGCTATTTGATTGCTGCTGCGATTTTTAGTTTTTATTATATTCATCAAAAAAGACATGAATCTTGTCAAAAAAATGATTTTTTTTAACTTTCTGTGATAAAATTTGTCAAATAAAGTAAAATTTCTGTATACATTTTTGTCCAAATTTATTGTGCTACATGTCTTTGATAAAAAAAAAAAAAAAAAAAACCATTCAGTGTATATTTATTGGTTTGGGTAAAAGTTATAGCGTTTACAAACTATGGTGCAAAAAGTGAATTTTCCCATTTTGAAGCATCTCCGACTTTTCTGAGCACCTGTCATGTTTCATGAGGTGCTAAAATTCCAGTACAGGGAGTAATTGATGGGTGATTAGGGGGGTGATTGGGTGCAAACAGTGGTCTGGGGAATGGGCAGGCAGGGGTCTGAGGGTTGCTGTGGGCGATCAGGGGGCAGGGGGGGCAGATCAGTGTGTTTGGGTGCAGACTAGGGTGGCTGCAGCCTGCCCTGGTGGTCCCTCGGACACTGGGACCACCAGGGCAGGAGGCAGCCTGTATAATACGCTTTGTATACATTACAAACCGTATTATACGCTTTGCATGCAGCGATCGTGGGGTTAACAACCCGCCGGCGCTTCCGAACGGCCGGCGGGTTGTCGTCACGGGTGGGCGGAGCCAGTTGCCTGGGGAAGCGCGCGTCACCAGTGACGCGATCGCTCCCCGCACATGCCGAAAGGACGCAATGCCGATGGGCATATTGCGGTCCTTTTGGCGTCCACTTTGCCGCCGCCCATCGGCTGTGGGCGGTCGGCAAGTGGTTAACCACTTCAGCCTACAGGGTTGAATTTTTTTTGCATCTGAGCAACTTTCACCTCCCATTCATTTGCTAATAACTTTATCACTACTTGGCATAATGAATGGATGTATATCTTGTTTTTTTCGCCACCAATTAGGCTTTCTGTGGGTGATACATTTTGCTGAGAATTAATTTATTGTAAATCCATTTTAACAGGAATATTAAGAAAGAAATGGAAAAAAATCATTATTCCTCAGCTTTTGGCCATTATAGTTTGAAATTAATACATGCTACCATAATTAAAACCTATGTACTTTATTTACCAATTTGTCCCGCTTATTACACCATTTAAATTATGTCCCTATCACAATGTATGACGCCGATATTCAATTTGGAAATAAAGGTGCATTTTTTCAATTTGCGTCCATCACTATTTAGAAGCCCATAATTTAATAAATCATATTGATATACTCCTTTGACATGTATATTTAAAAAGTTCAGACCCTTAGGTAACTATTTGTTTTTTGTTTTTTTTTATTATTGTATTTTATTTTTTTTTATTTAAACTTGTATGTGGGAATTTTTTGGTGTGGGAGGTAAACAGGTTTTTTTTTAATGTATTAAAATGTATTTATTTAACACAATGTGTGTTTTTGGTGTAATTTGCTATTTGGCCACAAGATGGTCACAGTCAAAAAGTCCTGGGAGCGATCGATCTCGCTCCCAGGCAGAAGAAAGGAGACCAGAGCTCAGAAAAGCCGCAGCGTCTGAAGAGAGACGCCTCGGGAGTGCGCGCAGCCTAACTGGACGAAAATTTTCGTCCAGTTAGGCTGAAGTATGCACTTTTGGTTTCTAGTACCACCTCTACGCTGATGACACGCAAATCTATCTCTCAGCTCCTGACCTCTCTACTCTATTATCCCAAGTCCCTGACTTGTTGCTTTTTCTGCATTCATGTCATCCCGACTCCTCAAACATAACATGAGCAAAACCAAGATTGTGATATTTCTTTAGTTTCTCTCTGCTCCCCTACTTATAACCATTAATGTAGAAAATTCTCCAATAACCTCAACGCCTAAAGCTCATTGTCTGGTGGGTAACTCTGGACTCTCAGTTAAACAACATATTATTAACACATTAACAACCTCCTGCAACTTCCATCTCAAAAATAGCTCCTGAATTCATCCCTTCTTTACACAAGAGGTTACTAAAATGCTTGTACACGCTCTAATCATTTCCAGTCTCGATTACTGTAACACCCTACTCTGTGGCCTACCAAAAGACAGACTCTCCAGTTCCTACTGAACTCTGCTGCTCGTCTTATCCACCTCTCCTCTCGCCCCTATTTGCTTATCCCTCCATTGGCTGCCAAACACCCAAATGATCTAGTTCAAACTCCTAACACTATCATTCAAAGCTCTACAGTACATAGGCTATCCCCTCCATTCTTTTTTTTTTTTAATTAATCTCCAGGTATCATTCCTTACAGAACCTTTACTTCTTTCAAAAGACCCTCTTGTTGTCCAGCTTGGACACTTGAGCTCTCACTCACGTATCCAGAACTTCTCACGAGTGTCACCTCTCCTTTGAAGCTCTTTCCCACAGCCTGTCTATCTCGCTCCAAGCATTTTTAAACATACCCTCAAGATACTCCTGTTCAAACAAGCTTATAATTTACTATAGCTACAATTTAAAACTTGCTCCCTCCTCTGCTAACCCCTTTGTCTACTCCCCCAGCAGGGCTGGGCAGAGGCTAGAGGGGCTCCAGTCTCAGGACGCAATGCAGGAGGGGGCGGACAACTCACTCAGCTATCATTCCGCTATTGTGTTTGAAGCAAAGAGAAATAAGAAAAGGGGATACATGGCAGTGACTGCAAGCCAGATGATTAGAGATAAAGGTGTTGGGGGCCACGGTGAAGCCTCTTAGTCTAATAGCAACCAGTGTGTGACGGCTGGGGTGGGAGGGATGGAGGGGCGCATTTTGGTGTCTCAGCCTTGGGAGCGGGAGGACCTTGTCCCAGCTCTGTCCCCCAGTGTCTCCACCCCACTACCCTCAAGATTGTAAGTTAGTCCTAATTGTATAGTATGTTGAACTGCTAACATATCTTGATTGAATTGATAAAAAAAACACAATTCTGCTGCTGCCAACTACTGTAACTGTTCATGCCACAGATACACTGACGGAGTCAAAATCACTAGGGACAATTATATGAATTCTTTTGAAATAGAGTGTTGGCTCTCTGTAGTTGTTCTACAACATGGAGAAAGATTTGTTGGCTTATGACAATGGGCTAGTTCACACTTAAAGCAAATTGAAAATTAAAAGTCAAAATAAACATACATACATCCTACTTACCTCCCGTGTAGTCTACTCATCAATCTTTTTCTCCTCTCCTGCGCCCTGTTTGTCCACTGTGATCATTGGAATTCTCTGTCCTCCAATTTAAAAGTGGCCATTACCCTATAACAGCTTCCTGGTCAATACACTGTTAAACTGTAATATCGCCCACTTGAGCCATAGGAAAACATGGACATTAACTTGTGCATCGGTTGTCCTTTCAGTTATAACTGACAGCAACTAATATATAACTGACAGGAACTGATATATTTCAGTTCTTGTCAGAACTGGAAAGAATCATTGTTATGAGAAAATGGTGAGCTTCTGAGAGAACGGACAGTGAGGCAAGTATGTAATATTCAGTTGCAGGTACATCATGTATTTATTTTAAATAATTCTACTTGGTTCAGGTTCCCTTTAATGCGTTTTTCGAGTGCAGAAAAAAATGGACATCCTGCAGAATAATTCTGCACATTTTGTCAGTTTTCTATATTAACTACATTAACTGATGTGAAAAGAAAGTGTGCATTCTTCTTATCCATACAAACGCCCATGGTGAGCAGAAAACGCACATGGTGTGCAGAAAAACATGCGCTGAAAACTATGAGACAAGTGTGTCCCCTGACCAAGCGGCGGTACAAAGAAATTACATTAACAATGTCCATTAATGATTTTTAAATGTGGTGTGCTACTCATTATGGTTTAAAGTTGTTTCAACATTTTTGTACGTTCTTGTTGATGTTGTGTGTTTAGATTCTTTTCTGATTTTTATCTGAGAGCCTTCTAAAGTGCATGCAGGAATTTGTGATTGTGCAAATATGCAAGTATTCAGCAAATTTGTTTGCTTTAAAGGTGTCTTAGGAAATAGTAGGTTTGCCTAGAAATACCTTTATAAAGCTGGTTATGTATGCAAGTCACCAAATATGACAGGACAGATCTAGATGTTTGACACCAGTCTGAACTCATAATTCGCTAGACATTGTAGTCACTGATATCTAAGCAAATACTGTACAGGTAGCCACCGACTTACGAACACCCGACTTACGAACCACCCGCAGATACAAATGCCATGGATTCTGTGTTTCCATGGGAACAAGTAAAAAAAAAATTCAAATTGGAATTGTCGTTTTTGAGAAAATCTATTTAAAAAAATGCAAAGAAAAAAATGTATTTTAAGCTTGTATAAACAGATACAAAGGGCAGAGGTGACACAGAGGGGGACACTGGAAGCACAGAGAAGGTACAGGGGAAAGAGATAGCACAGTGTTCTGACTTAAGAACAGATTCAGGTTAAGAACAAACCTACAGTCCCTATCTCGTTCGTTAAACGGGTACTACCTGTATACAGTACTATGAAAGGTAAAGCCAGTGTAAGTGACCGTTAACAGAAAATTAAGGAGAAACCTCATTCACCTAGAAAATCCCCTATACACATTCCTAACCCTCTGCTAATTCACTGTAACTAGTGAATGAGGAACTTAAAGAAATGGAAGACACGGATACCCTATCTGAGTAACATGCAAAGCAGTAGGAAGTGCTTGAGATACCTACAATGTAGTGTTGACTCATAACCATAAAATAACCCCCCCCCCCCACCAATAATGAGAGGAAACACAATTATTAAGTAGAGGGCTCAGTAGACTGTAAAATGATTACAAGCATAAAATGGAGTGATGGCTCAAACTGATTAGGCATCAAAAACGTTTTTAAGTGGAAGGCAACAGATTTCATGAATCAAAAGTCAATTTCTTCAGGTCTGCAGATGCCTCGATAGATCAAATATGAGACACTTAGCTGATTACATGCATCCAAAAGTGAAACAAATCAGTGTAGAATAAGCAAAATCATACAACTTAAAGCAAAGAGTATCCTATTTTTATTTTGATATATATATATATATATATATATATATATATATATATATATATATATGGAACCTTAACCGAGAGGGATATGGATGTTACCTTTTAAACAATACCATTTGCTTGGTAGTCCTTCTCATCTCTTTAGCTGCAGTAGTGTCTGAATAACACACCTAAAACAAGCATGCAGCTAATCCAGTCTGACTTCAGTCAGAGTACCTGATCTGCATGCTTGTTCAGGGTCTATGGCTAAAAGTACTAGAGACACAGGATCAGCAGTAGAGTCAGGCAACTGCACTTACTTTAAAAGGAAAAATCCATGTCCTTCTCAGTTTAGGTTCCCTTTAAGTGCTTCAGGAAACAGGACTGTATTCATCCAAGTTGGTTGAATAGCCCAGAGAAGTTCATTTGCATAACAACTGAAGTTTTTTAAAGGACAACTGAAGTGAGAATATGGAGGCTGCCATACGTATTTCCTTTTAAAACAATACCAGTTGCTTGCAGCCCTGCTGAAGTATTTGACTGCAGTAGTGTCTGAGTCACAACCCAGAAACAAGTAGGCAGCTAATCTTGTCAGATCTGACAATAATGTCAGAAACGCCTAATCTGCTGCATGCTTGTTCAGGGTCTGCAGCTAAAAGTATTAGAGGCAGAGGACCAGCAGGATGCCAGGTAACTGGTATTGTTTTAAAGGAAATGAATATGGCAACCTCCATATTCTTCTCACTTCAGTTGTCCTTTAACTCTTCCTGTACTGGAAAACAAGACTCCTTTTCTTTGCTACTAATGTTCTATTTCTTTATTTCTTAGCTGTACTACACATACAATTCATTTTCTCAGAAGTTTATTTTCTCTTCAGATTTTCTTTAACAAGTACTGTAAACACAAAATTGTAGTTGCTCCACATTCATTTTAATATGATCCATTATATACATAGTCTGTATTTTTCATAATTTCTTTTTATCATTTACTTTTTTTTGGTATCTCACCACTTATTCTCTGTGTATAATCATTTGGTATGTCTGTATTCTTGACAACTTAAATGTACTTTATTAAGGTGTAGTATATATTCCACATTGTCAAACAGTGTACCATGTTTACTCCTGTGCCTACCTATGTATCTTTGTGTTTCTTTGTCAAGTTACACAATCTTACTAACCTTATAATGATTTTATTCACTTCTGGATGTATGCAGTCAGCTAAATGCTTCATACTTGGTTTATCCGTTTAACCTGCTGGGCATCTGTACGGCCGCGGGAGTGTTTTTTTCGCCCGATTTTTTTTTTTTTATACATCATGTAGCTAGCTTAGCGCTAGCTACATGATTCTCCTCTTCTTGCTCATTCCCTCCCACCCTTCCGATCGCCGCTGGCGATCACGCCCATAAGGAAATCCCGTTCTGAACGGGATTTCCTTGAGGGCTTCCCCCGTCGCCATGGCGACGAACGGAGTGACGTCATGGACGTCGTGATGTCACGGGGACTCCCGATCCACCCCAAAGCGCAGCCTGGTGGCGATTGGCCAGGCTGCGCATGGGGTCTGCGGGGGGGGCCCTCTTTCGCGGCGGATCGGCGGTGAGCGGCGGCGATCGGGTAGGACACGCAGCAAGCAAAGAGCTTGCTGCGTGTTTTTTAAAAAATTTATTAAAATCGGCCCAGTGGGGCCTGAGCGGTGCTCTCTAGCGTCTCTGGACGAGCTCAGCTCGTCCAGAACGCTAGGGAGGTTTAAGCACAGCCCTAAAAATACAGCCTTCTTAATAAAGTTTGTATGGCCTAATCAGCCAGTGTAATCATTGAAAGAAGCCAACAGCGTCTCTCCATTTTATGTTTGTGTTTTATCATTTAATGGGTGCTGCTGTTTTACGAGTTGTAGGCTCCCAGTACTTTTTTTTTGTTAAATAAATTTAAATTGTTTTGTTTTGAATATGCTCATAACAGTCCTGCAGCCCTGTTGTGATGAAGATATTAATAGACTGTTAGTAGGGGTACTTTGCTAAGCAATCACTATTTGGAACAGTTTACAGAAAATGTAATCACACTCGGCAATTTGAGTACCAAATTTTCATTATTTGTAATATGCATTGCATTCTCCATCCTAATCCTATGCGATTTCTCCGCAGCTTTTGGTATAGTTAACCATGAAATCTTGCTCAACAGATTGTAGAAGTACGGTGGCATCAGTGGCTTAGTCCTTTAGTGGTTCAGATCTTTTTTTGTCTGACAGAACACAGAGAGTATCCCTAGGACCTGTCATGTCCAACCCTGCTCCTCAGTCCTATCCCCTCTACTCAGTGGCGTAGCTAAGGTACTGTGGGCCCCGATGCAAGTTTTACAATGGGGCCCCCCAAGCACTCTATACATAACAATTGTTACGGCACACTAAAACCTGCCAATGGCAACTACAGTGTCAGAGGTGCAAGAAGGAGATGGGGAACAGTCTGTTAATGATTACCACTATTCAAAGTATCGATAAAAGTGATTATTATGAGCACAGGACCAATAGAGAGCTAATACTGTAGTTGAGGGAGGGCCCTTCAGGGCCCCTCTGGCCCAAGGGCCCCCGATGCGGTCGCAACCTCTGCAACCCCTATTGCTACGCCCCTGCCTCTACTATTTGCGATCCGCATTATCCAGGCCGAGACGAAGTCAATTTCTTCACAATTGTCTCTTTCAGTAACGCCTCTGTCGGGGACAGGCAAAAATGGCGCACAGCTCTAATAGTGTCAGAATGGCGCTGCAGTAATTAACTTAAAACGATATTTATCGTTTTATATGTTAAAATTTTTTTTAGCAGGGATCGGGCTGGAGAGGCAGCTGGCAGTGGGCTGGCAGCGGGGGTCGGGCTGGAGAGGCAGCGGGTTGGCAGCGGGCAGTAGGCTGGCAGCGGGGGTCGGGCTGGAGAGGCATCGGGGTGGAGGGAGTAGGATTACGTAGCATTGGTATACATTACCTTGTCCCGGCCGGCGATCGCTCCTTCACTTCATAGCTTGCAGGAGTCATGCATCCACCCAATCACCATGCGGAAACTGAAGCCGCATGGTGATTGGCTGAATGCGGGACTCCTGCAAGCTATGAAGTGAAGGAGCGATCGCCGTCCGGGACAAGGTAGTGTATACCAATGCTACGTAATCCTACTCCCTCCACCCCGCTGCCTCTCCAGCCCGACCCCCGCTGCCAGCCTACTGCCGGCTGCCTCTCCAGCCCGACCCCCGCTGCCAGCCCACTGCCCACTATCTCTCCAGCCCGACCTCCGCTGCCAGCTCACTGCCCGCTGTCTCTCCAGCCCGACCCCGCTGCCAGTCTACTGCCGGCTGCCTCTCCAGCCCGACCCCCGCTGCCAGCCCACTGCCCACTATCTCTCCAGCCCGACCTTCGCTGCCAGCTCACTGCCCGCTGTCTCTCCAGCCCGACCTCCGCTGCCAGCCTGCTGCCTCTCCAGCCCGACCCCCTCTGCCTGACTAGCTCCCTGCATTTTTCAATGGCGCACCGTTCTGCTGTTTTATAAAACGCTATTTACCGTTTTAATGTCTTTACATTAAAACGGTAAATAGCGGTTTATGATCGGCAGAACGGTACGCCATTTTTTACTCTGCGCCATTTTTACTGTATGCCCTCTGTCACTGCACTCATGCTGGTCTCAGAAAGCGAGAATAAGTAAGGTGGAGGCACCTGTATTGTATCATTACCATACCAATCAGTGATTATCTAATGCAACTCATAACATTTTCATATGTATCAGTCTGCTGATTCATTCTACAATTATGGTGTTTCAAGTCCTGTTCTCACCTGCCTCACCTATTTTTACATTTAGGCCAGCTGTTTTTCAATTTGTATTTTATCCAGTGTGTTTACGTGTAAAATGACAACTCCGGACTGGTATTTTTCAACCCACGCCCCTCCTCTCTATGGGACTAAACAAGTTACTCAATAGAGTATTCAACTAGGTGTTTGTTTGGGAATCACTCACCCAAAAGGATCACAAATGTTTTGGATGACCAGAGTTTAAGGTGTGTACTAGACCTCCGCTCCATATAGTGATGTAGCTAATGTGCTATGGTTTCCAGTGTGAACTTAACATTGGGCCCCATCAAGTACACCATTGCTACAGACCACAAAACCAGCCAATGGCACATGCAGCATCAGAGAGGTGATAGCACGGGAAAGGAACAGTTTGTTAATGATCACCACTATTAATAGCAGATAGGTGATCATTGCCAGCATGGCTTCAATAAAGAGCTAGTACAGCAGTTGAAATATATCCCTTGGTGGGCTATCCTTCTTACCTAGATACGCAACTGTGTTAATGTGTGTGTGTGTGTGTATATATGTGTATGTGTGTATATATTACACACACATACACACACATGTATATACACACCCTTTCAGCCTATCACATTGTTAGTGAGTGTGTTTATAGATAATTCAAGTTGGTGCTTTTTTTTCTTGTCTGCCAGCAGTAAAGATGATGACCCACAGGCTCAAAGTGGAGCAAACAACATGAATGAATTAGACAGTGAATATCAATAATTTATTGATCTATCTTGTATTTTTTAACTTCTTACTTTGCAATGTATTGATTTATTTTGTTCTCCCTACTACTCTTTCAGTAAAGTTCCTCTTTAAAGGATACCTGAGTGCTTCTAAATTGTAAAAAACGTTCTCCTCCATCCCCCTCTGTTATCTGCTAAAGGTTCCCCAAAGCGATTTCCAGATAGGCCAGGTTGATGAGTAGTGCACAGGCGCTGCCCCAGGATGCACAACGTCACGACAACGTAGTGTGCATGAGCAGAGTGCTCCTGGCCACAGGCGTATTATCAAGGACTTGTATCACCAGGCAGCGCCTGCGAACTATTTACTGACCTGGCTGACCCAGAAGTAGCTTGGGATGACCTGTAGAAGATAATGGAGGGGGACCGAGGAAAATAGGGGGAGCGGTGGGCGTGAGGGCTGCTTCCTACATATGCCTGTTCCAGTTTTTTACAATTTATGAGCGCTCAGGTATCCTTTAGGAAAGTCACATATAATTACAGTTCATTCTCTAGACATGCCTTGACTATTGCCAATGGATGTCCCTATGCCAACATTACCTGAATTAAAACAAAGATGTGTAAAGCCTTACATGAAGATCAGTTATTTTAGAATAGCTATGGATACTTAGAATGGCTCGTATAGTGATGCTTTTTAATTGAAATGTGAAGAGCACACCTCCTTTGCTGCAAGGATCTGTGTTGTAATGTTGGAAATGTGCTTACTATAAAGCTTGTATAAGTTTGAGAACAGATGATTTCACCATTTGTACTTCATGCAATGCGATTGAGAAAACAGAAACATAATTCAATATCTTGTGATCATTCCCACAGGGACAGGAGAGAGTGGAAAGAGCACATTCATTAAACAGATGCGAATCCTTCATGGAGCGGAGTTTACAGATGAAGAACGGAAGACGTATGCCAGGCTGATACACCAGAACATTGTCACCTGTGCCCAGTCCTTAGTAGGAGCTCTGGAAACTCTAAAATGTAATTACGTCTTGAGGGAAAATAAGGTATTGTTGCTGTGGTTAAGCAATGTTGAAGTAATGTATAGGAAACATTAGTTTTACTTCTTTGGAACTGTATAGAAACTGTTGTGATTATCATTTAAGTGCAAATTTTTAGCGCAATACTTTTTAAATAAGATAGCAGACTGAATACAGGGTTTTCCAGCTTACCATTGCTAAAAATCTTGTGCACATAGAAGTAAGGAGGAACAGATCGTGCCTATTTACAGTAGTTTTTTTCTTTCCAAGGAACAGAACTTTATTGCCCTTCTGCAAACACTGAACTGATAAGAAAATTATTCAGATAACAGATAAGCTGAATCACTGAATTTTATCTATCTTCTGTGCACGGTGTTGGCATTGCAAACAAGATGGTAATGTCCATGTAGGCATTAAGCAGGCAGCAGGAATTACCTGTTGGAAAGAAGCAGTAACAGAAGCACTTTGTTACTTCATGATGTAGATAGTGTTACATTTTATGCTCAGGGCCGGATTTGGGGGAAAGACACCTAGGCCATGGCCTGGGGCGCCAATGTAACCAGGGCAGGTAATTGGGAGACCGCACAGTAGCCCCAGTCCACCTTCCACGGCAGCCCCGCTGTGTTTGGCACACACACACATCGCAGCCTGCACCTGTGTGCAGCGGGTGGCTACAGACAGAAAGTTCAGAGAACAGCAATCAGATCCTACCTTCCTGTAGGGACCACTCCTATTGGCCACCAGCCTCCCTCTTTCCTCTTTGTTTGGTGCCTAACATTGAGTCCGCTTTGCCCTGTGCAGCTGCTGTGTCTAAAGGAGGCCACACACCATACAATTTTTTAAATATCTGTTCAATTTAAGAATTGCAATCAATTTTTCTGACTGATTGTAACATTTCAAAAATATGACCAATGTACCACACACCTATGTTCATTTTTTCCCCAATTATGATAAAAATGATTGGAAACTCTCTGAGAAAATTGCTAGGGTGTGTATATTAACCACTTGAGGACCCACCCTTTACCCCCCCTTAAGGACCAGCGCTGGTTTGATTGATCTGTGCTGGGTGGGCTCTGCAGCCCCCAGCACAGATCAGGGTGCAGGCAGGGAGATCAGATTGCCCCCCTTTTTTCCCCCCTATGGGGATGATGTGCTGGGGGGGTCTGATCTCTCCTGCCTGCTGTGGGTGGCGGAGGGGGCACCTCAAAGCCCCCCTCCGCGGCGAAATTCCCCCCTCCCTCTCCTACCTGCTGCCTCCCCCGGTGATCGGGGCTGCACAGGACGGCTATCCGTCCTGTGCAGCCAGTGACAGGACGTCCCCTGTCACATGGCGGCGATCCCCGGCCGCTGATTGGCCGGGGATCGCCGATCTGCCTTACGGCGCTGCTGCGCAGCAGCGCCGTACAAATGTAAACAAAGCGGATTATTTCCGCTTGTGTTTACATCTAGCCTGCGAGCCGCCATCGGCGGCCCGCAGGCTATTCACGGAGCCCCCCGCCGTGATTTGACAGGAAGCAGCCGCTCGTACGAGCGGCTGCTTCCTGATTAATTAGGCTGCAGCTGGCGACGCAGTACTGCGTCGCTGGTCCTGCAGCTGCCACTTTGCCGACGCACGTTATGAGTGTGCGGTCGGCAAGTGGTTAATACATTGACAATCTAACACACATCATACAATCTTTAGAGAAATTGAAGTAAAATATCTGGCATTCTGAAAACAAATCGAAAAAAAAACGGGAAATCCGATCGGATTTTTCAGTCGAATTAAAAAAGCTTTAGATTTTTCGGGAGATCCGATTGTTTTTATCGAATTGCTGTAAAATCGGATCATTTTATCGTATCGTGTGTGTGGCCACCTTGAGAAGGAGGAGTGATCTGGCCAGATCCCCAGAGCTGCCGCGCACAGCCCAGCACCTGGGCCGAGCAGGCAGCACACTAAACATGATCTGTGGGCCACAATAAGGAGGAGTCTGGGCCTCTGTGCCAGAGGGAAATGGAGCAGAGAAGGGGAGTGGAGAGGGGGTGTGCACAAAATGGTGCAAGGATCCTGCCCAACTGAAGAAAGATCTGGAGGAGGATGTGTAGGAGCTGCTATTAGATGGTAAGCAGCTTGGGACTAGAGGGAAAGCTGGAGATCAAGCCTGGGACTAGCTGCAGGGAATAGATGTATGGGTTCTGGGGAACTGCGAGCCATTACTGATGTCTGTATTTGCTGTTGGGCTGGCAAACATTAATGAAGCATATGTGCTGTGGGCTGGAAGTGATCATTGTATCCTGGCTGAAGTGTACATGCCTGTGCTGACTGCAGTGGGGCTTCTATACATTACATTATTTATGAGGTGGGCAAGAAGACATGTCAGCAGTGCTGGGTGCAGCTATTATATTTTCTGGCAAAGTACAATCATGTGCTTGGAGGTGGAGGGGGTTTTTTTGGAGGGAGGGACAGCTGTCAACAATTGGCCTTGGGTGGTGAAAATAAAAATACAAATACAGCCCTGCTCGTGCTACATCTTGCAGTGATTCTGTAGTACAGTGCTGTCCAACTTCATGGGCATGGAGGGCCATTTTTTTTTCAGACCCCATGGTGGAGGGCCGAAGGTTCTTGCTAGAGCCGCAGGCCCCCCCCCCCCCCCCCCCCCCCGGAAAAAATGCAATTAAAGGATAATTAGATTGGCAGCACTTTGCACAAAATGCAATTTAAAATAATAGTGAAGTTGTGTGGCGCGCTAGAAAACACGAGGGTACCATTGAGCGGCGCGCATAGCGCGCCGCGCCGAAAAATGGGTGTGGCCATGGACCAGAATGCGGGTGTGGCCACGGGTGGAGACAAATTTACATGAACTTAGCAATGTGGGACATTAGATTAGGATAGTGGTGGTGAACCTTTTGGAGGCCGAGTGTCCAAACTGCAACCCAAAAGTCACTTATCGCAAAGTGGCAACAGCAATTTAAACTACATACAAACGTTTTAACTCATACATGAACTTTATGGAAAATCCAAGTTGAAAATAAACTGTGAAGATAAACAATTTCATCCATCCTACTCCTGAAAAATGTGGGGTTTTTTTTAGAACCTCCCAGTTTTATTTTCCGTTTTAAAAAGCTAAAAAAGTAGGTTTAATGCTATTGTCTCATGATGACGATTCAGCTTTTCCATAGTCTCACAGTTCGCAATCATGTGACCCCCAACAAGACAAATTCAGCAATCATGAGGCCCCCAACAAATCATGAGGCCCCCAACAAGACAAATTCAGCAATCATGATGCCCCCAACAAGACAAATTTAGCAATCATGAGGCCCCCAAAAAATCATGAGGCCCCCAACAAGACACATTCAGCAATCTTGAGGCCCCCAACAAGACAAATTTAGCAATCGTGATGCCCCCAACAAATCATGAGGCCCCCAACAAGACAAATTCAGCAGTCATGAGGCACATAAATAGACAGCATTTCACATAAATAAGCAGAATGCCCCTTTAGTGACAGGTGCCCCCCACTTAGATAGTGACAGGTGCCCCCCACTTAGATAGTGACAGGTGCCCCCCACTTAGATAGTGACAGGTGCCCCCCACTTAGATAGTGACAGGTGCCCCCCACTTAGATAGTGACAGGTGCCCCCCAGCTAGATAGTGACAGGTGTCCCCCCCCAGCTAGATAGTGACAGGTGTCCCCCCCAGTTAGATAGTGACAGGTGCCCCCCCAGTTAGATAGTGACAGGAGCCCCCCCAGTTAGATAGTGACAGGTGCCCCCCCAGTTAGATAGTGACAGGAGCCCCCCCAGTTAGATAGTGACAGGAGCCCCCCCAGTTAGATAGTGACAGGTGCCCCCCCAGTTAGATAGTGACAGGTGCCCCCCCAGTTAGATAGTGACAGGAGCCCCCCCAGTTAGATAGTGACAGGTGTCCCCCCCCCAGTTAGATAGTGACAGGAGCCCCCCCAGTTAGATAGTGACAGGTGCCCCCCCAGTTAGATAGTGACAGGTGCCCCCCCAGTTAGATAGTGACAGGTGTCCCCCCCCCAGTTAGATAGTGACAGGTGCCCCCCCAGTTAGATAGTGACAGGTGCCCCCCAGTTAGATAGTGACAGGTGCCCCCCCAGTTAGATAGTGACAGGTGCCCCCCCAGTTAGATAGTGACAGGTGCCCCCCCAGTTAGATAGTGACAGGAGCCCCCCCAGTTAGATAGTGACAGGAGCCCCCCCAGCTAGTGACAGGTGCCCCCACCAGTAGCGAGCCCGTTACCTCTGGGGCTGGCCTCTCCTGTGTCCCCGCTGGCCTCTCCGGTGTCCCCGCTGGCCTCTCCGGTGTCCCCGCTGACGATGCCGCTGCTGCCTCACAGATCAGACCTCACAGATCGCGGCGACTGAAGCAAGCAGAGCGCGCGCATGACACCCGCGCGGCAGAACGTCACATGCGGAAGTGACTAATGATTCACTTCCGCATGTGACGTACTCCGTGCGGGTACCATCCGCCCTCTGTTTACATCAGTCGCCGCGATCTGTGAGGTCTGATCTGTGAGGCAGCGGCAGCGGGGGGACATAGGAGAGGCAGCGGCAGCAGGGGGACATAGGAGAGGCCAGCGGGGACACCGGAGAGGCCAGCGGGGACACAATAAGAGGGAGCAGGCATGGCGCCCATAGCGCAAGCCATGCCTGCATCCCAGGGAGACGAGCGGGCCGCAGCAGGTGGCCTGGCGGGCCGGATGCGGCCCGCGGGCCGCCAGTTGGACAGCACTGCTGTAGTAGATTGCTTTGTACATAAGTGATGGTAATGCTTCATATTATGTAGGCTTACTACATGGCTGCTTTCACTAATGAGGCTCTACTGTGTCTCTGCAACTCCCTGGGGTCAACTACACGTCCTGGCTCAGAAGTCTAACAATACCTCCATGACCATGCCCCTTCCTACCCATCCCTCTGACTTATGTATTAGCTTTCCTGTCCCTCCACCTCCGGTAGTGTATCTATGATTTCCATTGGCCCCAGTAATGTGTGCATACGCTGGAGTGCCCCCAGTTGTATGTGCCAGCTTTGTAGTAATTCCTACACTATACCGCAACCTTAGAGTGAACCAGAGACGAAGCACCCTTGTGTATTTTACCATAGAAATCAGTGGGAACATTAGAGAAAACATTTGCCCTGCTCTCTGTTCCATCCTCACTGCTAAAAGTGTCTGTTATCTAGCTGAGATAAGAATCCCGGACTGAGCATTGAGTCTGGCTTTGCTATAATGACTCAGCTATAATGATTCCTGAGCAAAGCCAGCAGGGGGCAGGCTTGGACTTGAAGACACCAAAGAGAACACAGTCTCAGCTATAATTATTCTGTAGCAAAGCCAGACCGACTGCTTAGTCGGGATTCTTATCTTAGAGGTGATAACAGGCAAATTAAACAGAGAACAATGTAACAAAGAGCAGATTAGGTGTTTACTGTCATGGTTCCACTGATTTATAAGGTAAAATACATGAGGTTGCTTCATCTCTGGTTCTCTTTAACCACTTGAGGACCTAGGGCTTTCTACCCCTTAAGGACCGGCCACTTTTTTTCCATTCAGACCACTGCAGGTTTCACGGTTTATTGCTCGCTCATACAACCTACCACCTAAATGAATTTTGGCTCCTTTTCTTGTCACTAATAAAGCTTTCTTTTGGTGCTATTTGATTGCTCCTGCGATTTTTACTTTTTATTATATTCAGCAAAAAAGACATGAATTTTGGCAAAAAAATGATTTTTTTAACTTTCTGTGCTGACATTTTTCAAATAAAGTAAAATTTCTGTATACATGCAGCGTGAAAAATGTGGACAAACATGTTTTTGATTAAAAAAATACCCATTCAGCGTATATTTATTGGTTTGGGTAAAAGTTATAGCGTTTACAAACTATGGTGCAAAAAGTGAATTTTCCCATTTTCAAGCATCTATGACTTTTCTGACCCCTGTCATGTTTCATGAGGGGCTAGAATTCCAGGATAGTATAAATACCCCCCCAATGACCCCATTTTGGAAAGAAGACATCCCAAAGTATTCACTGAGAGGCATAGTGAGTTCATAGAAGATATTATTTTTTGTCACAAGTAAGCGGAAAATGACACTTTGTGAAAAAAAAAAAAAAAAGTTTCCATTTCTTCTAACTTGCGACAAAAAAAAAATGAAATCTGCCACGGACTCACCATGCCCCTCTCTGAATACCTTGAAGGGTCTACTTTCCAAAATGGGGTCATTTGTGGGGTGTGTTTACTGTCCTGACATTTTGGGGGGTGCTAAATTGTAAGCACCCCTGTAAAGCCTAAAGGTGCTCATTGGACTTTGGACCCCTTACCACAGTTAGGCTGCAAAAAAGTGCCACACATGTGGTATTGCCGTACTCAGGAGAAGTAGTATAATGTGTTTTGGGGTGTATTTTTACACATACCCATGCTGGGTGGGAGAAATATCTCTGTAAATGACAATTTTTTAATTTGTTTTACACACAATTGTCCATTTACAGAGTTATTTCTCCCACCCAGCATGGGTATGTGTAAAAATACACCCCAAAACACATTATACTACTTCTCCCGAGTACGGCGGTACCACATGTGTGGCACTTTTTTACACCCCAAGTACGCTAAGGGGCCCAAAGTCCAATGAGTACCTTTAGGATTTCACAGGTCATTTTGCGGAATTTGATTTCCAGACTACTCCTCACGGTTTAGGGCCCCTAAAATGCCAGGGCAGTATAGGAACCCCACAAATGACCCCATTTTAGAAAGAAGACACCCCAAGGTATTCCGTTAGGAGTATGGTAAGTTCATAGAAGATTTTATTTTTTGTCAAAAGTTAGCGGAAAATTGATTTTTATTGTTTTTTTCACAAAGTGTCATTTTCCACTAACTTGTGACAAAAAATAAAATCTTCTATGAACTCACCATACTCTTAACGGAATACCTTGGGGTGTCTTCTTTCTAAAATGGGGTCATTTGTGGGGTTCCTATACTGCCCTGGCATTTTAGGGGCCCTAAACCGTGAGGAGTAGTCTGGAAATCAAATTCCGCAAAATGACCTGTGAAATCCTAAAGGTACTCATTGGACTTTGGGCCCTTTAGCGCAGTTAGGGTGCAAAAAAGTGCCACACATGTGGTATCGCCGTACTCAGGAGAAGTAGTACAATGTGTTTTGGGGTGTATTTTTACACATACCCATGCTGGGTGGGAGAAATAAATCTGTAAATGGACAATTGTGTGTAAAAAAATCAAAAGATTGTCATTTACAGAGGTATTTCTCCCACTCAGCATGGGTATGTGTAAAAATACACCCCAAAACACATTGTACTACTTCTTCCGAGTACAGCAATACCACATGTGTGGCACTTTTTTGCACCCTAACTGCGCTAAAGGGCCCAAAGTCCAATGAGTACCTTTAGGATTTCACAGGTCATTTTGCGGAATTTGATTTCCAGACTACTCCTCACGGTTTAGGGCCCCTAAAATGCCAGGGCAGTATAGGAACCCCACAAATGACCCCATTTTAGAAAGAAGACACCCCAAGGTATTCCGTTAGGAGTATGGTGAGTTCATAGAAGATTTTATTTTTTGTCACAAGTTAGTGAAAAATGACACTTTGTGAAAAAAACAATAAAAATCAATTTTCCGCTAACTTTTGACAAAAAATAAAATCTTCTATGAACTTACCATACTCCTAACAGAATACCTTGGGGTGTCTTCTTTCTAAAATGGGGTCATTTGTGGGGTTCCTATACTGCCCTGGCATTTTAGGGGCCCTAAACCGTGAGGAGTAGTCTGGAAATCAAATTCCGCAAAATGACCTGTGAAATCCTAAAGGTACTCATTGGACTTTGGGCCCTTTAGCGCAGTTAGAGTGCAAAAAAGTGCCACACATGTGGTATTGCCGTACTCGGGAGAAGTAGTACAATGTGTTTTGGGGTGTATTTTTACACATACCCATGCTGGGTGGGAGAAATACCTCTGTAAATGACAATCTTTTGATTTTTTTACACACAATTGTCCATTTACAGAGTTATTTCTCCCACCCAGCATGGGTATGTGTAAAAATACACCCCAAAACACATTGTACTACTTCTCCCGAGTACGGCGATACCACATGTGTGGCACTTTTTTGCACCCTAACTGCGCTAAAGGGCCCAAAGTCCAATGAGTACCTTTAGGATTTCACAGGTCATTTTGCGGAATTTGATTTCCAGACTACTCCTCACGGTTTAGGGCCCCTAAAATGCCAGGGCAGTATAGGAACCCCACAAATGACCCCATTTTAGAAAGAAGACACCCCAAGGTATTCCGTTAGGAGTATGGTAAGTTCATAGAAGATTTTATTTTTTGTCAAAAGTTAGTGGAAAATTGATTTTTATTGTTTTTTTCACAAAGTGTCATTTTCCACTAACCATGCAGTCGGCTAGTTGCATCTGGGGGGGGGGGGCTGGCACCTCCTGGATACAGGATGTCCAGAATGATCTGTTCCTGAAATTGGAGGAAAGATCCAGTTCTCCCAGCCTTACTGTAGAGAACAAAGCTGTTGTAAACTGCCAATTGAATCAGATAAAAAGACACTTTCTTATACCAGCGTCTTGTTTTCCGGGTCATTAAATAGGGCGCTAACCTCTGGTCATTGAAGTCCACCCCTCCCATGTTGACATTATATTCGTGGACGACAAGGGGCTTTTCAATGACCTTAGTTGCCCGTTGAATTTGGACTGTCGTGTCTGTGTGAATGGTGGACAGAAAGTAAACGTCCCTCTTGTCCCTCCATTTCACCGCGAGCAGGTCTTCAGTACGCAAGGCGGCCCTCTGCCCCCGTTCAAGTCTGGTGGTAATGAGCCGTTGGGGGAAGCCCTGGCGACTAGGCCGCGCAGTGCCACAGCATCGGATTCCTTCTAACTTTAAGTGCTGAAAGAGGGCCACACTTGTGTAATTGTCCACAAAAAGATGGTACCCCTTCTGGAACAAGGGTGACACCAAGTCCCACACAACCTTTCCACTGCTCCCCAGGTAGTCAGGGCATCCGACCGGCTCCAATTTTGAGTCTTTTCCCTCATAGACCCTAAAACGACATGTATAGCCTGTGGCCCTTTCACAGAGCTTATACAGTTTCACCCCATACCGGGCGCGCTTGCTTGGGATGTACTGTTTGATGCCAAGGCGCCCGGTAAAGCATAAGAGGGACTCGTCTACGCAGATGTGCTGTTCAGGGATATAAGCATCTGCAAATGTTGAGGACAGGTGGTCTATGAGGGGCCGAATTTTGTGGAGCCGGTCATAAGCAGGGTCTCCCCTTTCATGACAGGTTTCGTCGTCGTTGAAGTGCAGGAATCGCAGGATGGACTCAAATCGTGTCCTGGACATGGCAGCAGGGTACAAGGGAACATGATGTACTGGGTTCGTAGACCAATACGACCGCAATACATTCTGTTTCATTAGTCCCAAGTGAAGGATAAGGGCCAAAAAGATTTTAATGTCGGAAACTTGGACTGGTTTCCACCCGAAAGGCTGGGCATACATGCTCTCCGGGTGCTCGGTGCTGAATTGTGTGGCTTTACGGTTGGTCTCAACCACAATTAAGTCCAAGAGAACCTGGGTGATGAACAGCTGCAAAAATTCTAGGGCCGTTCCTAGATGAGCTGTCGCCACCTGGACTCCAGACTGGGCGGTGAAAGGGGGCACTACGGGTGCGGCGGAATCAGGGGATTGCCAATCTGGTTGTGCCAGCACCTCTGGGAGTCTATGGGTACTACGGGCCCGTCTTCTTCTTGGTGGCTGCGACGGGGGTACTACTGCACTTGCCACCGTACCAGTTTCAACTTCCATGCTGACGCTCACCACTTCGCCAGGGTCTACAGAAGTACTGGTACCAAGTCCAGGAGATGCTGCGCTGCTGGTGCCTGCCTCACCAAGAAAACTATCAACAGCGCTAGCACCACCCTGCTGCCCTTGAGGCGGATCCTGCGCCACCTGCGGTCTAACGACTTGGGGTCTGGTACGCCTGGCTCTACCCGGGACCATAGCCTCGTCATCACTTTCGGTCAGGGAACCACTGCTTTCTACAGGTTCAAATTCGGACCCGGAAGATTCAACGGATGATTCTTCCCAAAAGAACTCATCCGACTGGTCCATGTACCTGTATACCTCGTCATCGGAAAGCCCCCTTCTTGCCATTTTGGATTGCTAAATTTATGGGGTTTTCCTCCGAGACTACCCAGAAAAAAAGAGTACCTAGCAAAAAGGGAGTATTTGAGAGGTATTGGGGTTGGTGGGAAGTGGGGTCTCAGAGGCAATCAAACAATCACGGGACAATCAAATACAATTACAGCACAATCGACTCCAATCACAGCACAATCAAATCTGATGCACTCGGAAGGTGATGGGGGGAGGGTGGGATTGGGTGTGGCGGGAAGTGGGGTCTCAGGCAATCAAACAATCACGGGGCAATCGAAGCCGATCACGGGACAATCAAATACAATTACAGCACAATCGACTCCAATCACAGCACAATCAAATCTGATGCACTCGGAAGGTGATGGGGGGAGGGTGGGATTGGGTGTGGCGGGAAGTGGGGTCTCAGGCAATCAAACAATCACGGGGCAATCGAAGCCGATCACGGGACAATCAAATACAATTACAGCACAATCGACTCCAATCACAGCACAATCAAATCTGATGCACTCGGAAGGTGATGGGGGGAGGGTGGGATTGGGTGTGGCGGGAAGTGGGGTCTCAGGCAATCAAACAATCACGGGGCAATCGAAGCCGATCACGGGACAATCAAATACAATTACAGCACAATCGAATCCAATCACAGCCCAATCAAATCTGATGCACTCGGAAGGTGATGGGGGGAGGGTGGGATTGGGTGTGGCGGGAAGTGGGGTCTCAGGCAATCAAACAATCACGGGGCAATCGAAGCCGATCACGGGACAATCAAATACAATTACAGCACAATCGAATCCAATCACAGCCCAATCAAATCTGATGCACTCGGAAGGTGATGGGGGGAGGGTGGGATTGGGTGTGGCGGGAAGTGGGGTCTCAGGCAATCAAACAATCACGGGGCAATCGAAGTCGATCACGGGACAATCAAATACAATTACAGCACAATCGACTCCCAATCACAGCACAAGCAAATCTGATGCACTCGGAAGGTGGTGGTTGGAGGTGGTGGGAGGAAGGGTGGTGGTTGGAGGTGGTGGGGGGGAGGGTGGGGTTGGGTGTGGTGGGGGGGGGAGGGTGGGGTTGGGTGTGGTGGGAAGTGGGGTCTCAGGCAATCAAACAATCACGGGACAATCGAAGCAGATCACGGGACAATCAAATACAATCGCAGCACAATCAAATACAAGCGCAGCACAATCGAATACAAGTGCAGCACAGTCAAATACAATGCACTTGGACGGTGATTAGGGGGGGGGGGTCTGAGGGCGATTTGAGGGGGTGGGGGGTTGATCAGGAGCCTGCACGGGGCAGACTGAGTCCTGATCTGATGAGAGGCAGACACAGGGGGTTACTGATCGCAGATCAGTTAGTGATTGCTGGGGAGGACAGATGTAAACAAAGAGCAGGGGATGTAATCAGAAGGGGGGTATGAGGGCAATCGAGGGCCTGGGCAGGTGATCGGTTACCCCCGCGGGGCAGTTAGGGTCTGCTCTGATGGGTGGGGGTGCTGAGGAGTGATGGACAGGTGATAGACAGGTGATCAGAGGGGGATCAGAGGGGGATCAGGGGGTAAGGTAGCTGTATACAGATGTATACAGTATACAGGGGGGTAGTCTGGGATGGGGTCTGGGGGTGATCTAAAGGTAGGGGGGGGGGGATCAGGGGTGACTAGGAGGCAGTTAGGGACCTAAACTAAGGGGCAGCATCGCTAGTTAGTGGCAGGTGGGGGGGGGGGGGGTTTGCAGGGGTGCAAGGGTGCTAGGCAGGGGTCTGCTGGGGTGATCAGGGGGGGTATGAGGCCTGGGGTGGGTGATCAGGGGGCAGTGGCGTAGCTAAGGAGCTGTGGTCCCCGATGCAAGTTTTACAATGGGGCCCCCCAAGCACTCTATACATAACAATTTATACGGCGCACCAAAATCTGCCAATGGCAACTACAGTGTCAGAGGTGCAAGAAGGGGATGGGGAACAGTTTGTTAATGATTACTACTATTCAAAGTATCTACAGAAGTCATTATTATGAGCATAGGACCAATAGAGAGCTAATTCTGTAGTTAAGGGAGGGCCCTTCGGGGCCCCTCTGGCCCAAGGGCCCCGATGCGGTCGCTACCTCTGCACCCCCTATTGCTACGCCCCTGTCAGGGGGGCTGTTAGGCAAAAACCGCTGTGTTGTCGTCTACTTACAGAGTGCTTCCTCCTCGCTAGTGGTCTCTGCAACAATGAGACCACGAGGCGAGGAGGAAGCACGTATAAGGCACTTTGTTTACCTAACAAAGTGCCTTATACTGTCTGATTGGTGGATCCCGGAGATTACTCCGCTCGCCGGCTCTGCTAAGTGGCCGGCGAGCAGAGGCAAAATGCCGGGCTTCCGACTCCCGGTGGAAGATCGCGTCACGGATGACGCGATCGCTCCGCCCATGCCCATACAAGGACCGCCGCATTTTGTCAATACGGCGGTCCTTGCGGCGTCCACTTCCCGGCCGCCATTTGTCTATACGGCGGTCGGGAAGTAGTTAAATTGTAAGTATTTGGCAGGTCCTTCTCCTTTACTCTTTTCTGCCACCATATGAACTCATTGACTCGTTTGCTATATTTATCCATACATTGCAATCTATTCACTATAGTTTATTGTTACATCACTATGTTGTGTACCGTTGCTATAATGTCCATGTGTAACTTTGTTTAAAGTAATGCCTCCCCAATCTATTGTACAGAGCTGTGTAATAGGTTAGTGCTTTGTAAATGCTTTCTCTAGACTTGGTTCACACATAAAAATGTATCCAGTTTTGTCCTGTCAATTTTAGGCATCAGTTTTGCATGTGTTTCTATGGCGATGTTCACACGCAAATCTAAACATGTCCGGTCCAGTCCTGTCAGTGTTGTATCAGTTTTGCATTTGTTTCTATGGCTGTGTTCAGTGTTCACACATAAAAGGTGTACATTTCCGGTCCGGTCCTGTCAGTTTTGTATATGTTCCTATAGGTGTGTACATACATAAAAGGTATACATTTCCAGTCCAGTCAGGTAAAATTGATAGAGAACGGATGCAAAACTGACAGGGCAGTGCTGGACCAGACCAGAAATGTGCAGATTTATGTGTGAACAAGACCTTAAAGCCAACAACGTGTTATCCTTGTTCACAGAAAGTGACCAAACTCTAAGCAACCGCAGCCTTTGCACTGGAGAACGTCTGCATATTAGTTTCTAAGGCCCAGTGTGCAGGCATGGTCTTCGGAAAATGCCCACTGTTGCATGGAGCTTGCTTGCAAAACACTATTTAATAAGTTATCCATAAAGAGAACTATGAATGTAACTACACTGGGCTGTTAGTTACCCAGTTAATGACCATAAGAAACAGCGTTGGTCAATACCTAAAACTACCTTTGGGTAAATACTTTGGCAAAACATTCTCAGGCTCCACAAAATATTTGCTTTGTAAAAGAGATTAATAAGCTTTCCTATGTGTGTCAATGCCTTTCTGCATCTGTCACTGCAAGCGTCTGTGGGCGTCTCTGTTCACACCTCTCTATGCAAGTGTCTAACCATTCATGTTTGGGTGTGTGTTAGTGTGTGTCACTGAGATATGATTGACCAACCAGTACACCAACACTGTGTTGTGGGGCACACCTGCAACTCAAAGCAGTGAACTAGCTCTGGCTGTTCAGTTCTACCTCAGAGCCATCATCTTTTAAATGGTTGTATGGTTTAGAACCTAGGTTCTCAACGTGTGGTACGCATACCCCAGGGGGCACTTCTGATAGTTCCAGGGGGTACTCAGGCTTGATATACTTAACTACTTACAGATCACGGTGAATGACATCTACGCCCTATTTTGGCGGTTACCTGGCTGACAGGGCATAGATTTCAATCACCGCCGCAGTGTGCATCTGCCGTCTTCGTTGTTCCCGCCGATCTTGCCGCTGAATCCCTGCCGTGTCCCTTCGCAGCTCACTTGCTCTGCCTGTCTCTGACGGCAGAACCCTGTCAGCTGGTCAATGTAAGCAACTACTATAGGCTTACATTGATGGACACGGTCAGGAGCCAATGAAAGCGGGGCTCCTGGCCGTGTCTATCAATGTAAGCAACTCCGAATGAAAGCGGCTCCTGACCGGCTCGCATGACTCTGCCGTCTTAGAAACGGCAGAGTGGATGTCCTGAGGATCCCGGCTTACATCGGTTGCGGCGGGTATATGTGGCAATTCGTCGGGATTCGTTCGTTATTAGACCAGCGGTCTCTGGTACTTAAGTGGTTAACCAAGAATAACAAATTTAGAGTTTTAGAAAATGATAAATTTTATTTAAACACCAAATTAGTGTTTTAGCTAATTAAAAGCAATAGTAAATGCTTGGAAGTTGTTTAGAACCAATTATCATGTACTACGATTAAATATATATTGGCAAGGGGTACTTGTGGTAAAATATACTATGCTAGGGGGTACTTGGTGAGTACAGTGCTTCAAAAGGGGTACATACCAATAAAATGTTGAGAAACAGTGGTTTAGAACATACATGTATGTTGGTGGACACCACACTTCCAATAAAGAGGTATATATGTATCTTTATAGGTTTTATAGATATCAGTGTATACACACACATGATGAGGCAAACTTGTATATGTAAAGTCCCAATCCTACTTAGAACTAGGCTGTGTTCCTTTATACTATTTTTTTTTCACTGTAAAGGTAAAGAATTAGGGGTTCTGAGACAATTCCTCTGCCGTTGGACTGCAGAGCAACTCTCGCTGATAGCTAATTAGGGCTGATTAAAATTTGCATGACTAAGAATCACTTCAGTTTAATAGTTCAAGATTTGTCTGTGTGGGAGCTGAAAAACATTTTAAAAAATCATCATTCACAGTAAAAACTTTAAATTATATTTTTAACCAGGGGCGTAGCAATAGGGGGTGCAGAGGTAGCGACCGCATCGGGGCCCTTGGGCCACAGGGGCCCCGAAGGGCCCTCCCTTAATTACAATATTAGCTCTCAGTTGGTCCTGTGCTCATAATATTCACGTCTATAGATACTTTGAATAGTGGTAATCATTAACAAACTGTTCCCCATCCCCTTCTTGCACCTCTGACACTGTAGTTGCCATTGGCAGGTTTTGGTGTGCCGCATGAATTGTTATGTATACAGTGCTTGGGGGGCCCCATTGTAAAACTTGCATCGGGGCCCACAGCTCCTTAGCTACGCCACTGTTTTTAACTTTTAGATACTTAAAGTGAATCTGAAGTCAAATCTAAAAGAAAAAACAGATACTCCTCTAAGGAGAGGTAAGGCTCTGGGTCCTGTATAGCCTCCCCATTCTCCTACCAGTGTTCGCGTTCCCCCGCAAGCTTCACCGATTAAATCTCCAACCGCGGGAGACTTTGTCAGTCTTCAGAAGCACTCGGGCTTCCGAAGAGCAGTGGCTCTGTACTGCTCACGGGAGTGCGCAGTACAGAGCGGCCCGTCTTCGGAAGCCCGAGTTCTTCCGAAGACTGCCGAAGTATCCCCAACCTGGAAGAAAGCAGTCCACGACCAAATTCGTCATGGCCTGCTAACGGGGAGCCTGCGGGGGAACGCAGACACCAGTAGGAGAACAAGAAGGCTCTACAGGACTCAGAGCCTAAATACATATATACAGTGCTGCCCATAATTATTCATGCCCCTGGCAAATTTTTACTTGGTTACTTTTATTCAACCAGCAAGTAATTTTTTGATGGGAAATGACATAGGTGTCTCCTAAAAGATAATAAGATGATGTACAAGAGGCATTATTGTGGAAAAAAAACATTTCTCAGCTTTTATTTACATTTGAGCAAAAAGTTTCCAGTCCAAAATTATTCATACCCTTCACAAACTGTCACAGTTTCTGGGAAAATCCAAAGTTCTATACCATTCCAAATAGTCCAAGCTGTGCTAAAGCATCCTAATTACCCTGACTAATCAGGAACAGCTGTTTTAATCAACGTAACAGGTGAAAAACAGCAACTCTCTGCAGTTGGTTTGTGGACAGACATGGCTAAGACAAAGGAGCTCAGTGAGGACCTGTGGCTGCGCATTGTGGCTGCCCACAAGTTAGGAAAGGGTCAAAGAGGCCATTTCTAAATGTTTTCAAGTTCTAGTGGCTACAGTGCAAAGTATTATTAAAAAATACAAGATGTTCCGCACTGTTGAAAATCTCAGAGGACGTGGTTGGAAGCCAAAAGTTATACCTGTGTTAGCCAGGGGGGTAGTGAGACAGGTTAAAAAGAATCCAAGGATCAACACCAAGGCCAACCTGGTGAATCTGGGCTCTGCTGGTGGCAATGTCTCAAGGCAGACGATCCAACGGACACTGCACACTGCTGGGTTCCACGGATGCAGACCAAGGAGGATGCCACTTCTCCAGATAAGACACACAAAAGCTCAGTTGGCCTTTGCAAATGCTCATCTGGACAAAGAAGACTTCTGGTCTTCTGTGTTATGGTCAGACGAAACAAAAATTGAATTGTTTGGGCACAATGATGTTTACTTCATTTGGTGTAAAAAAGGAGAAGCCTTCAACCCAAAGAACACCATCCCCACTGTCAAACGTGGTGGGAACCTACTGCTTTGGGGGTGATTTTTAGCCAATGGACCAGGGAACCTAATCACAGTAAATGGCACCATGAAAAAGAGCAATACACGAGGATTCTCAACAACAACAACATCAGGCAGTCTGCAGAGAAACTTGGCATTGGCCACCAGTGGACATTTCAGCATGACAATGACCCAAAACACACAGCAAAAGTGGTAAAGAAATGGTTAGCGGACAACAACATTAATGTTTTGGATTGGCCCAGCCAGAGTCCTGACTTGAATCCAATTGATAATATGCAGAAGGAAATCTGGGTGATGGCAAGAAGACCCTCCAACCTGAAAGATTCAGAGCTCATTGCTAAAGATGAATGGGCAAAATTAACCCGTGGAGACATGCAAAAAGCTGGTCTGCAACTATAGGAAGGGCTTGATTGCTGTAATAGCCAATAAAGGCTTTTCTATTGATTATTTAGAAGGGTATGATTAATTTTGGACTGGGCATTTTTTGCTCAAATGTAAATAAAAGCTGAGAAATGTTTTCCCCCCAAAATAATGCCTCTTGTACATCATCTTAGTATCTTTTGGGAGACACATATGTCATTTCCTGTCAAAAAAATACTTGCTGGTTGAATAAAAGTAACGTTAAGTCAAAATTTGCCAGGGGCATGAATAATTATGGGCAGCACTGTATATATATCATTTTTCTCATTATCCTTTATTTTCACTTCAGGTTTGCTTTAAACATAAAGCAGGTGGGAGAAGAAAATTAGATTTGATAGTATTTCTATTGTTTTCAGTGGCTTGTGGCTTCAGATGTAAACTTACCTTTGTCTAAAGTAATATACGTGTGCTTGTAAGGTGACTTACTTCTGAAATTCCTGCACCTCTGTCTGATAATCATGCATTATGTTCTGCCTATACAGATCAATGGGGAACTGATAAAAAGTCTGGACGTGCATAGTTTACGCCGGATAGAAAAACATCATGCTGCCGCCATTAAGAAGTTATGGTGTGATCCCGGCATTCTTCAGTGTTATGCAAGGAGAAGTGAATTCCAGCTTCTTGATTCTGCTTACTAGTAAGAACGTTGAACAGTAAAATAAAACAGAATTTGCAGAAATGTTCTATTAAATTTTCCCCTTCTAGTGGCCTGCCATACCCTCCTGGCTGCAGTCTGTTTTAGGTAAAATGGTTCCTGGGGCAAGATTGTGGGGTCCTGTACATGTTAGCACTGTATTAACAATGACATTAGTGTGACTTCTGCAATACTTGACTTGGTTGGTCCTTACGAAGGTTGGACCCCAGGGCACTTGCTCGGTTTACACCCATGGAAGAACGAGTCCTACGACCCCCTTCTGCAGTGGCGTACCTAGAGCATTTGATACCAGGTGCTGGGTATTAAAAGAGAAAGGAGCAAGTGTGGCACATTAAGCGGGTAATGCCAGGTATAGGTGCCCTAGTATAGGTAATATAGTTACCCCAGTATAAGTAGCATAGTTGCAGTGTAGGTAGTATAGTTGCCCCAGTATAGGTAGTATAGTTGCCCCCAGTGTAGGTAGTATAGTTGCCCCAATATAGCTAGTATAGTTGCCCCCATTGTAGGTAGTATAGTTTCCCCCAGTATAGCTAGTATAGTTGCCCCCATTGTAGGTAGTATAGTTTCCCCCAGTATAGCTAGTATAGTTGCCCCCATTGTAGGTAGTATAGTTTCCCCCAGTATAGCTAGTATAGTTGCCCCCAGTATAGGTAGCATAGTTGGCCCCAGGAGGGGGAAGCAGCACCTCTCCCCATGTTAGGTGGTGCAACTTAATTTCACCTGATGCCCACCCCGAAATTCTAAGCACTCCTTTGCAGAACTTGCTCCACTGTCTAGTTAGATTTCTTGCTTGCCTCCCTTGCTCTGTATGCATGCTTCTCATGTCTGTATCTATGTAGATGTTCTTGATGTCAATGTCATGTCTTTCATACTACTGCCATTGCCATGTGTACCACAAATAATTCCAGGTACGTCGCTCGGTGAATAAAAAAAGGCGATTCTGATACTGTATGTGTTGCACTGTCGATTTGTGATACAAAGAGGTTTGTTGGTTATTTTCACTGATGTAAATTGAGGTATCCAGAAAATTACCCTAATTTCAGTGTAAATGTGGCTTAAAGTTAACCAGAGACGAAGCACCCTCATGTATTTTACCATATATATCAGTGGGGACATTAGAGAAAACACCTACCCTGATCTCTGTTTCATTCTTCACTGCTCAGCCTGCTTGTTAACAGCCCTGATAAAATCCCAGACTGAGCATTCAGTCTGACTTTGCTTAGGAATCATTATAGCTGAGTCATTATGGCAGAGCCAGAAGGGGGGAGACTTGGGCTTGAAAAGACATCAGAGAAGACAGACTCAGCTATAATGTTTCCTGAGCAAAGCCAGACTCAATGCTCAGTCTGGGATTTTATCAGGGCTGATAACAAGCAGGCTGAGCAGTGAATAATGAAACAGGGAGGAGGGTAGGTGTTTTCTCTAATGTCCCCACTGATATATATATATATATATATATATATATATATATATATATATATATATATATTTATGGTAAAATACATGAGGGTGCTTTGTCTCTGGTTCATTTTAAGGGCTTGTTCACACTATATGCGTAACCGTGCACATTTTGGCAATGCGTGTAGGATGCAATCAGCAAGAACATCAGTGGTGCAGACTGCACTGTTTGATGTTCAGGCTATGTGTGCTGCGCAGCAGTGCGATGAGTTATCGCACTGCTGCATCCATTTTTCAGCAAAGAGCAGCGCTGACCCATTAACTGTAGTAAATGGGATTAGCAGCGCAACGCACGTCTGCACAGATGGCTGTGCAGTCGCGTGGGTTCCAAATGCACGATCATCTGTGTTTGACAGTGTGAATGAGGCCTAAATCATTTTTGATTGTGTACAGAAAGCCATTGAAAGAAGATCCTCCTCACTTGCATGCCAAATTACCTAAAGTCATCTGTGAAGCAGAAGTAGGCCATGGGTTTTCTCTGACTGTGTTCCCTCTCATATTTCTCTTTATTACTCCCTCTCCAATTTCCCTATATTACTCCCTCTCCAATTTCTATGAGAAGGTGTGGGACACTACAATGTATAGGTTTTCTATTTCCCTTTCCTTGCAAGTAGTCAGATCCTTCTCACAGGTATCTTGTCCTGCACAGAGGCCTAGCTATGGGTGGGCAAGGGGGGACATTTGTCCCCGGGCGCAGCACTGTGAGGGCGCACAGCTTGACTGTTGCAACCTCACGTGCATAAGAGGCGGCTCACTGGCTGCCTGAAGTGCCCCTGCTTCTCTCCCTCCCTCTGCAGGGTAGTGCAGAAGCGTTAGCAGCAGAAAATGCAGGGCACATCGGGTTATCTAAAGGGGGCACATCTGGCTATCTATAAGAGTTCACACCTGGCTATCTAAATGGAGGGAAGGGGAGCACATCTGGCTATCTAAAGGGGGCACATTTGGCTATCCAAACGGGGGGGGGGGGCACATATGGCTATCTAAACAGCATTTGTACATTTGACTCCACCCATGACCACATTCTGTTGCATGGCCACGCCCATTTTGTCTGGGAGGGGGGGGGGCAAAAACTGTCTTTGTCCCTGGCTGCTGAAAACCCTAGCTATGCCTCTGGTCCTGCATATTATGTGTATATGACAACATTACAGTACAAGTATGTTATTTTCCCCCCAAGATTAATGCTTGAAGGGAACCTAAACTGAGAAGGATATCGATTTTTCCTTTTAAAATAATACCAGTTGCCTGACTCCTGCTGATCCTGTGTCTCTAGTACTTTTAGCCACAGCCCCTCAACAAGCATGCAGATCAGGTGCTCTGACTGAAGTCAGACTGGATTAGCTGCATGCTTGTTTCAGGTGTCCGATTCAGCTACTATTGCAGCCAGAGAGATCAGCAGGACTGACCAGCAACTGGTATTATTTAAAAGGAAACCTCTATATGCCTCTCAGTTAAGGTTACATAGTTACATAGTTATTTTGGTTGAAAAAAGACATACGTCCATCGAGTTCAACCAGTACAAACTACAATTCCTACCTGCTCCCTCACATATCCCTGTTGATCCAGAGGAAGGCGAAAAAAACCCCACAAGGCATGGTCCAATTAGCCCCAAAAGGGAAAAATTCCTTCCCGACTCCAGATGACAATCAGATAAAATCCCTGGATCAACATCATTAGGCATAACCTAGTAATTGTAGCCATGGATGTCTTTCAACGCCATGGATGTCTTTCAACGCAAGGAAAGCATCTAAGCCCCCTTTAAATGCAGGTATAGAGTTTGCCATAACGACTTCCTGTGGCAATGCATTCCACATCTTAAAGGTTCCCTTTAATCCAGCTTTATAGGAAGCTTCCTCTCTTTGTTTAAAGAGGAGCTGTTAGGTATAGGGTCTCAGAGAAAATAAACACATATATCAGTAGCTAAAGATTGGCTGTACTTACATTACATATGCATTTCACTGTCCACGTTTGTACTTCACAGAATTTTTATATAGTATATGCAGAGATTGATGCTCCTGACAGCTCATGGCAGGTTCCATGTTTTTCTGTCTCCTATGAAGCCAAATGTGTCGTCATGTCCTGCCTTCTTCCTGATCACAGAAAAGCTCGTACTGAATAACACAGTGTGCAGTGAATATTAATTAGCCATGTGGCTAGGAACAATAGCTGACTCCTGCAGTGTACTCTGCCCGGAGATTTATCTGTGCTACGCGCTGGACTGATTACAAGCTGCTGTAACGTCTCATTAGCAGCCGAGGGGAGGGCCCCAGAATGCTTTGCAGTATAGTATGCGGCTTGCGTCCTGCTTGGGTCTAACAGCTTTGCTGATAAGCACACATCAAAGGTAAGAGAGATTTTTATCTTCAGTAATGCCTTTTTGGCTTCCTTCTAAACTGTTTAACACAGGAGAATAGAGGTTTAAATTAGCTTCTGCAGCCTGACAGTTACTCTTTAAGGCATTTAACAAGTACTCCAGATTTCCTGGTAAACAGGTTTATATTGTCAGCGTAACCCAAGGATTATTCTGTTTAGTAAAGTCCAACTTGGGCTTATTCCAGCCCTTGTAATTATTCTTTCCAATGTCAGGTTAAAAAGCATATAGGGCAGGGGATCACCTTGTTTCCATCCCTGATTTACCCTGAATTCATGGGAAAGCTCACTCTGGACCTTCAATCATGGAATTTTGTAAAAGGCAATCTGACAGATTGAATTAGCTTGGGGTGTTTGTCCATAGTGTCATATACCGTAGATAATGATGATTACTATTATCTTTTGCAGGTTTATAACTAGCAAAAAGCTGATGTACGGAGAAAACTTTTGACTACTTTAAGCACAATTTTATAAAATTCATACGGCTAGTCAGATGGTCACTCAAGATTGCTTTGATGAAGGTTTCTAGTCTTCTAGCTATGATCTTTGTCATAGGATTATAGACTACATGTAGTACTGCTGCATTGTAGTCCAAGTAGTTGCATAGCAATAGGGTATGCAAAGGTTGCAACCACACTGGGGCCCCTGGACCAGAGGGGCCCTCCATCCACCTTATCATTGATGATATGCTGATAATGAACACCTCTACATGTGCATTACATAATGCTAATCCTTAACAAACTGCTTACTAAAGCTATGTACCCACATCACGATTTTTCCTGACGATTTTCCTGACGAACCTCGATTTATTTGAGAAGCGATCGGTCGTTTCCGCGATATCGCGACATGGGTACAGACGCGCAACCACGTGAACGTTGCTGGCATCGCGCTCCGACCGTCATGGAGAATTGGATCATTAAGATCCCCAACGACTCCCGCACAAAGTGCTGCCATCGCTTGAAGTCTTGTTCGCTCCCGATGCGTAGCGTTGTGATTCATTTCAAGGTACACCATCATCTATAATTACTTTAAAAGAGGGTTCAGACCCCGCTATGCTGGATTTATATGATGGCAACGCTTTAAAGGCTGGTCCTTTACTGAGTTAGCAATCATGGAAAAGGCAAGAACCGCACATGTTTTTGACAACGTGACATTGTGCATACCCAATGACAGGAAGAAGCATTGCGTGAGGACGGAGCTTTACTCTAAATACAGCTCTCTGACACAGCAGCGGTCCTTGGTAGGCTTTGGAGATCCATATCCAGGGTCGGATTTACCATAAGGCACTATAGGCACGTGCCTACAGGTGCCTGATGATGGAAAGGTGGCTCACTCCCCTCCCCGAGTGCATCCCTCTTTCCTTCCTTATGCAGAGTCTTGATGAGAATGTCTGCCTCCAATACTTTTAGCCATAGACCCTGCTCTCGGCGTTCCACTGACCTCTTGCTAACCAATACTGAGGTTCCTCTAGCTACCTACTTGGGTGCGCCTCTAGCTACTAAATATTGAGGGTACATCTGGCTATATAATTCTTATGGGTACCAGTGGCTACCTATGGTGGGCAAGGAAGGTAGGGGAGAAGGGACAGCTGGGACAGCCAGCAAACTCGCAGTGCAGCTCGGCCGGGGTTTGTAGGTTCATGGAGGGTGAAGTCTAAGGTGCCAAGACATCTTTACCTATAGGCTCCTGTGAGGTAAATCCGAGCCTGTCCATATCAATAGAGTGCTTGGGGCCCTGTGTAAAATTTTTACTGGGACCCCAAGCTCCTTAGTTACACCATTAAGTCTGCGCCCTGTTTTGTGAACAGTGTAAAGTAAGGTCCTTTCCCATTCTACTGACACTTTCTTCCCCTCCTAAATTCCCAAGTGCACGCTATGTAGTTGGTTGATTTATGTGACTTGCTTGTGCGTGTTTGTTATGTATGTACAGTACTTGTTTGTGCATGGCTGCAATGCTACAGTATCATTCAAGCTGAACAGAAATGTGGACAAAGGAGCAAACAATCAGTACTGCGACTGCATTAAAGGGGCACTATGGTGAAAAATTGTAAAATTTAAAATATGTGCAAACGTAGACAAATAAGTACATTTTTTCCAGAGTAAAATGAGCCATAAATTACTTTTCTCCTATGTTGCTGTCACTTACAGTAGGTAGTAGACATTTGACAGAAGTGACAGGTTTTGGACTAGTCCATCTCTTCATAGGGGATTCTCAGCAAGGGTTTATTCTTTATAAAGATATTCCCTAAAAAGGATTTAAACAATGATGCTGGCCAGCCTCCCTGCTCGCTACACAGTTTTTGGGCAGTTGGACAGAGCAACTGCCATTCACTAAGTGCTTTTGAAAATAAATAAATCCCTTAAAATCCCCTATGAAAAGATGGACTAGACCAAAACCTGTCGCTTCTGTCAGATTTCTACTGTCAGAATTCTAGCGGTTTTATTTATGCAGGAAAAGCTGTCATATGTGTATGTATATATAAATATTTATAATCAATACAGTTCTTCTAAAGAAAGAAATAGTTATTGTTAAACCCTATATAATATAATTTAATACTTTGAAAAATATTTAAAAGCTAGTGATGATTTGGGTCTGTGAAACATTCTTGTGAGATTGTTTTAGTTTTAGAGGGTTGTTGACGTGTTCTTGTACAAGGACGTTACAGCCAGCAAGAAGAGATATAAAATATAAAACAAGGGGTTTTCCCAATTAGTTAAAGAGGATTTAATGATGCCACCTGGCGGTTTCATAGTCTTATAAAATTAACATTATTAATATAGATTGTTACCTCTGCCGGTTGAACATATTATATTTATTTTATAAGAATGACAAATATATAGAAAATGATTTTATATTATTACATTTTAATATGCAATTATTTCTTATATGATTAATTGTTTTAATAAGAATTATATAATAAGCTTTATATTTAAATGAGTATATGTGAGGAAACGCGGAAAAGCCGCCGTCTCTCGAGGTGAGGCGGCTGTTTCCGCATCCAGCAGCGCGTCTCAACGCGGAAAAACCGCCGCAAGCCGTCCAGGCAGAGCGGCGGAATCCGCATTGGTAACAGCGGAATCCGCATTGGTAACGGCGGAATCCGCATCAGAGGCGGCCCCCGCATTAGATACATTGCATGACAGTACTGGTGTGGCTGGGACTGATAGTCCACCAAGATTCAGACTTACACGCGCGCGAGCACAGAGGCAGAGTTTAAATAGCAGTTAGAAGGGTGTCGGCTGACCAGCTGGGTCAGCTGACAAATTCCACTGCTCTCATTGGACCAGCAATTAGGGAGGTCCTGGAAAGGTCCTAGAGTATATATACTGCTGGTTGTTCACTTGCTCTTTGTCTGGCGTGCGATCACATACGTGGGAGCACCCAGATCCGTAGTCAGATCCGCAAGTGTGCCGGGACCAGCTGGAGCTGTAATCCTACACTTAGCTAGATTCTGTTGATAGCTAAAGTACTAGTTTGATTGTGATTATCTGTTATGACTCTTGCCTGCCTTGACTATCCTCCTGAACTCTGATCTTGCACCTCGATATTTCTGATACTCTGTTGCCGAACCCCGGCTCGCTCCTTGACTCTGCTTCTGCCTCCTGATTTTGTACCCCGATATATCTGATACCCCGTTGCTGAACCCTGCCTGTACTTTGACTCCGCCTTTGCCTTCTGATCTTGTACTTTATCTGTCCGTGTGTGTACGACCTGGCTTGTCCGACCTCGAGAACCGACCTTACCGTTAGAGGCGGTTCCTCGCTCTGTTAGAGATCCTTCCTCCTGAGGGTCACTTTCAGATATACCTTCCTACTGTCAGTCTGACTCCTCCCGTCTTGGAGAGCTCAGGTCTGCGGAAGGAATCTGTGCAGTACTCCTTGCTGCATTGAGGCCTTGTCCTCTAAGTGTTACTGTTACACCAAACACTACACTCTACTCAGGTGAACAGAGGTTAGTTTGTATATCGGATTATCGGTGAGACTGCAGATCACTTATAATCTGGTATATATCTGTATTTCCGGTGATACTGCAGATCACCGGTAATCAGATACTCTCTGCGCCCACCGATCGTTACAGAACGCCAGACCAAATACAAAATGGACGCAAACACTGATTGTCTGGGTGTACTTGCCGCTTCGGTGGACAACATCAATCAAGTACTGGGCACCCACATAACTCTTATTGATGCCCTATCAGGGTCTGTACAAACCCTCCAGACATCAGTGGATCATGTGCGATCCTCTCCTAGCTCTGACATACGTATGCCTGTCCCTGAAAGCTTTTCCGGCCACAGATCTGACTTCCGGAATTTTAGGAGTAGAGTATTGTCCTATTTTGAGTTGAGACCCCAATCTTCGGGTACTGAGACCCAGAGGGTCACGTTTATTAAAACGTTGTTGTCCGGCGACTCCCAGTCATGGGCATATAGCCTGCCCACTGGAGACAAAGCGCTTACCTCTGTAGAGGAATTCTTTAAGGTTATGGCAGTAATTTACGACGATCCAGACCTTGCCTCGACTTCTGAGCGGAAGCTCAAGCTATTGCGTCAAGGCGAAGGTCTGGTCGAAGATTACGCGGCCGAGTTTAGGAGGTGGTCAGTTACGGCCAGGTGGGACACTCATGCCCTGTTAGATTGTTTCTTGTCAGGGCTGTCCGATGAGGTCTCTGACATGATGTTAAGTCAGCCCGAACCCAGAACAGTCGATGAGGCCATCTCAGCGGCCATCCGGATCGACCGCAGGCTGGGCTACCAAAGGCAGACCAGGGGTAGTTCCCGTGTCAGAAGGGTGTCTTACACCACAGCCCCAGTGATTCCACCTCCTACTGTTTCGTCTTCTCCGGTCTTGCTTCCATCCGAGCCGATACAGATTGGTCGGTCAAAATTGACCCTGGTGGAGCGAAGACGGAGAATGACCAAACAGCTGTGTCTGTATTGCGCTGAAGGGGGGCATATAGTACGAAACTGCCCTAATAAGCCGGGAAAACGCTACCGCCTGGGAGTGGTAGGGGGTAACACCCTGGGCGTCCGACTTCTACCCTTAGAAGAAAAACGGTTGCTTCTTCCCTGCACCATTACGTGGGAAGATAAAACCGAGGTCACGGAAGCCTTTATCGATTCAGGCTCCGCGGCAAATTTTATGGATTTTGAGTTTGCTAAGAAATTGGGTATTCCACTCACACCTGTACAGCCACCCATCCAGGTTACGGCAGTGGATGACTCTCCTCTGCAAGGGAGTCACCCACTGTCTCAGACACCAGAGGTGGGAGTCACCATAGGGGTTCTGCACTGGGAAAGATTACAATTCTTTGTGTTGCATATGTCTACTTCCACCATTATACTCGGCATGCCGTGGTTGCACCTTCATTCTCCACACATCGATTGGGCCACCGGCCAACTAGTTTCTTGGTCAGCACGCTGCTTTCAGCAATGTTTAGGGAAGGTGACACTGGGCCAAACCAGGGTTCATGTACAAGGGGTACCTGAGCAATATTTAGAATATTCTGACGTGTTCTGTCCCAAGGCAGCAGACAAATTACCCCCACATCGCTCTTTTGATTGCCCCATTGATATCCGTTCTGGTTGTATGCCTCCTCGGGGTCATCTGTACAATTTATCTGGGCCAGAAAAGTTGGCCATGCAAGAATATATCCGTGAGAATTTGGCCAAGGGTTTTATTCGTCCGTCCCGATCGCCTGCTGGAGCAGGCTTCTTTTTCGTTAAAAAGAAAGACGGGGGCCTGCGGCCCTGTATCGATTACCGGGGACTGAATAAAATCACGGTAAAGAACCGATATCCGTTACCCCTGATAGACGATTTATTTACGCAGGTCACAGACGCCAAGATCTTCTCAAAACTGGATTTACGGGGCGCGTACAACCTGGTACGCATAAGAAAGGGTGATGAGTGGAAAACGGCCTTTAACACGCCAGACGGGCATTACGAGTACCTAGTGATGCCCTTTGGGTTATGTAATGCCCCGGCCGTTTTCCAGGAACTCATCAACGAGGTCTTCAGAGAGGTGTTGGGGAGATTCGTGCTGGTCTATCTAGACGATATACTTGTTTTCTCCAACAACCTCTCTGAGCACAGAACGCATGTGAAATTTGTACTCAGCAAACTAAGACAAAACTCGTTATACGCTAAACTTGAGAAATGTATTTTCGAAGTAACATCTGTTGCCTTTTTGGGTTACATTATTTCCACCACGGGCCTGTGTATGGATCCCGCCAAAGTCTCTGCTGTGTTAGAGTGGCCCCAACCCGTGGGGTTAAAATCTTTACAGCGGTTCTTAGGCTTTGCAAACTATTACAGAAGGTTCATAAAGGGGTATTCCACGGTCATTTCACCCCTCACCAGTCTTACAAAATAAGGGGCAGATACTAACCACTGGACTCCAGAAGCTCTACGAGCATTCTCCACTCTGAAAGACTTGTTTTGCTCAGCACCCATTCTGAGGCACGTTGACACTTCTTACCCCTTTATTGTTGAGGTGGACGCCTCAGAGGTCGGGGTAGGGGCTGTGCTGTCTCAGCGATCAGGGTTGCAGGGAAGATTACATCCCTGTGCCTATTTCTCTCGTAGGTTCTCTCCGGCAGAGAGAAACTACGATATAGGCAACAGAGAGCTCCTTGCCATTAAACTTGCCTTTGAGGAGTGGCGTCATTGGCTGGAAGGAGCAGAGCATATGATTACGGTATACACCGATCACAAAAACCTGGAATACATCGAGGGGGCTAAGAGGTTAAGTCCCCGTCAGGCTCGATGGTCGTTATTTTTTTCGAGGTTCCGGTTCCTGATTACATACACCCCGGGCAGCAAGAACGTTAAGGCAGATGCTCTGTCCAGATGCTTTGAGCCAGAGACAGCCCAGCCTCCTGCCCCAGAGTCCATTATCCCACAGAGGCTAGTGTTAGCGGCAGCTGAGACTTGGGAGGACTGGACAGAGACCCTGAGGCCTTTTCAGCAGGATGTCCCCGAAGGGAAACCTGAAGGGGTGATGTTTGTACCCCTACCCTTTAGTCTCCGCACTTTGCAGATGTTTCATTCTCACAAGAATGCGGGACACCCTGGGGCATCTAGAACTCAGGATCTAGTATCCAGGTGTGCTTGGTGGCCTTCTTTAGCAGCAGACTGCAAGGAGTTCGTTAGGGAGTGTGCAGTTTGCGCTAAGAGTAAACCCTCCCGGCTGGCACCTGTGGGTACCTTGCAGCCTTTACCCACCCCGAGTGAGCCATGGACTCATTTGTCCATGGATTTTGTGGGCGAACTTCCCAAGTCAGAAGGTATGTCGGTCATTTGGGTGGTAGTCGACCGCTTCAGTAAGATGGCCCATTTCGTGCCCTTGAAAGGACTCCCCTCGGCCCAGGAATTGGCCGACTTGTTTATTACACATGTCTTCCGGCTGCACGGCATTCCGGAGAACATAGTGTCGGATCGGGGAGTCCAGTTCGTTTCTAGATTCTGGAGGGCATTCTGCCAACAAATGGGCATGAAGCTGTCATTTTCATCGGGCTACCACCCACAGACCAATGGGCAAACGGAGAGAATCAACCAGTCATTGGAGCAATTTTTGAGGTGCTACGTTGCGGAGACGCAGAGCGACTGGGTTAAATTTCTGCCCTTCGCGGAGTTCGCACAAAATAATTTGAAAAGCTCTTCCACCGGATTCTCTCCGTTCCAGGTTGTGTCTGGAAAATTGCCCAAGTTCTCACCATTTCCAGTGGCCTCCACCCCGTTTCCAGCTCTGGAGGCCTGGCAGAGGTCTTTTAAAGACATTTGGCGCACGGTGAGAGAGAGTTTACAAAAGGCGTTTTTAAGTCAGAAGGGTCAAGCTGACAAAAGACGTTCGGTGGAGTGGAGCTTCCAGCCAGGAGACTTGGTTTGGGTGTCCACGCGTCATTTAGTCCTGAAGCAGCCCTCAGACAAATTGGGCCCCAGGTTTGTCGGTCCATTTCCGGTAGCGAAAAAGATTAACAACGTCACTTATACAGTTGATCTCCCCACCAGCATGCGTGGGGTGAGATCATTCCACGTATCTCTTCTCAAACCAGCAGTCCAGGTGGGTCCCACTCCTCCTCCTCCTGTCTTGGTAGATGCCCAACCCGAATACGAGGTGGAGAAGATTGTAGATTCACGTACTGTACAAAACTCGGTACAGTATCTCGTACATTGGAAAGGGTACGGCATTGAGGAGAGGCAATGGGTACCAGGGACGCGTATGCATGCGGACGAGTTAAGAAGGGAATTTCATGCCTTACATCCCGAGAAACCTGGTGGGAGTTGTCCGGAGTCCACTCCTCGGGGGGGGGGGGGGTACTGTGAGGAAACGCGGAAAAGCCGCCGTCTCTCGAGGTGAGGCGGCTGTTTCCGCATCCAGCAGCGCGTCTCAACGCGGAAAAACCGCCGCAAGCCGTCCAGGCAGAGCGGCGGAATCCGCATTGGTAACAGCGGAATCCGCATTGGTAACGGCGGAATCCGCATCAGAGGCGGCCCCCGCATTAGATACATTGCATGACAGTACTGGTGTGGCTGGGACTGATAGTCCACCAAGATTCAGACTTACACGCGCGCGAGCACAGAGGCAGAGTTTAAATAGCAGTTAGAAGGGTGTCGGCTGACCAGCTGGGTCAGCTGACAAATTCCACTGCTCTCATTGGACCAGCAATTAGGGAGGTCCTGGAAAGGTCCTAGAGTATATATACTGCTGGTTGTTCACTTGCTCTTTGTCTGGCGTGCGATCACATACGTGGGAGCACCCAGATCCGTAGTCAGATCCGCAAGTGTGCCGGGACCAGCTGGAGCTGTAATCCTACACTTAGCTAGATTCTGTTGATAGCTAAAGTACTAGTTTGATTGTGATTATCTGTTATGACTCTTGCCTGCCTTGACTATCCTCCTGAACTCTGATCTTGCACCTCGATATTTCTGATACTCTGTTGCCGAACCCCGGCTCGCTCCTTGACTCTGCTTCTGCCTCCTGATTTTGTACCCCGATATATCTGATACCCCGTTGCTGAACCCTGCCTGTACTTTGACTCCGCCTTTGCCTTCTGATCTTGTACTTTATCTGTCCGTGTGTGTACGACCTGGCTTGTCCGACCTCGAGAACCGACCTTACCGTTAGAGGCGGTTCCTCGCTCTGTTAGCGATCCTTCCTCCTGAGGGTCACTTTCAGATATACCTTCCTACTGTCAGTCTGACTCCTCCCGTCTTGGAGAGCTCAGGTCTGCGGAAGGAATCTGTGCAGTACTCCTTGCTGCATTGAGGCCTTGTCCTCTAAGTGTTACTGTTACACCAAACACTACACTCTACTCAGGTGAACAGAGGTTAGTTTGTATATCGGATTATCGGTGAGACTGCAGATCACTTATAATCTGGTATATATCTGTATTTCCGGTGATACTGTAGATCACCGGTAATCAGATACTCTCTGCGCCCACCGATCGTTACAGTATATTAGAAAGATTTGTCTTACATTGATGAACGAACTTGACACAGATGATCTAGCGGGCTTAGAGGCTGAGATTAGCAAGGTATCTGATTCCTTGGAACCCTTTAAGGGGGATCCGTTATATAAAACCAGAAGTGAGGAACTGGAAAAACACATAACTCAGTTTAACAAAAAATTGGTGATACAGAGGTACCAAAAGGTCCTCAGGGATAGGACAGCTTATAAAGTTGGTACAGCTTATCATTGGAACGGACCCCCTAGAAAATATCCTAGAGACAAACCGAAACCCCGTATACCAACGGGGGACGGACCTCGGTCACATCCCCCGGAGACAGAGGAGTCAGATTCATCAATAGAACCCGTTAGCTCAGTGTCAGATAGTTCAGTATCAGCAGGAGAGGGTTCGCGTAAATACGACACCAGATCGGGACACGACCCCTCTAAAACTGCGAAACAAAAAGAGAAAGAAAAAGAAAAGAGACCTAAGAAAAACGAGACATCATGTCAGGAAAGTTAGGAGGATGCTGGGGCCGCCAGAGGGGCAGCTGGCCCGGTGGGCCAAGCGTGCGCCGTGGCGGTTTCGGCAGGCCCTGCCTCAGCCTCTTCCTCTGGGTCTGCTTTTTTAGCCAATGGTCACCCAGCAAGGTGACTGGGAACTCTCTGCCGGGACGGCAACACCCGGACCTGATTGACTTACAGGTCATCAATTTAACAGGGGAAACGATCCCTCAGCCTTACCTTTCTTTGTTGTCGAGGGGTTTGGGCTTTTGTCCTACTCACAATGTCGACATCTTTGAGACAGTGGTGGACCTTCACCTCTTTGGTCGGAGAATCTTGTTGCAATCATTGTTTGGGGACGCACCCAAACATCCAACTATGGCCTTCGACAACAGACCTTGGACAGATGTAGACTTATTGGCCCTGCAGTCCCTACAGGATTTAGCACTGGAAAGTGCACCTGGGGAATATGATGATATGGGTGTTGACTGTTTCGGCTTTGGGCCTCGCTATCACCTGCCCAAGCTGGATGACATTGGCCTGTACAACAAATCTAAAAAATTCCCTCCTTTCAACCTTATTCCAAACCTCAAAACCTTTATTAACGTTGTAGAGAAAGATCTGTTGAAACTAAAGAATCAAAAAGCTACGACTGACAATTTAAATGCTGACGAGCGACAAGCTCTCTGTGAAATTATTGATAAAAACAACAAATGGGTTATTAAACCCTCTGATAAGGGGGGCAATGTCGTTGTCATGACGGTCGAGATGTACAGAAATATGTGCTTGGAAATATTGAAAAAACGCGAGTGTTATAGAAGGGTCCCCATGTCCAGGGTCACCACGTGCCAACAAAGCCGGTTTTCATTAATTGATGACGCAATGATGAGATCGGTGATCGACGAGAATACGGCGAGATTTTTGAAGGTGGACAAACCTGTCCTCCCTACCTTTTACACTCTACCTAAGGTCCACAAGAGGTTCGATAGACCTCCTGGACGCCCTATTGTATCAGGCCGTGGATCCCCTAACAGAGAAAATCAGTATTTACATAGATCGGTATTTGCAACCGCATGTTCAAGCACTGCCATCATATATTCGAGATACGTCACACCTTTTGCGGATCTTGGAGGGACTGCAGTTGCCCCCCGGTACATTGTTGGTGGCCCTGGACGTGGAGGCCCTCTATTCAAGTATTCCCCACACTTTGGGTGTCCGGGCGGTGGGGACGTCTCTTAGTGAACTAGGTGTACAATTTTTTGCACATAACGGTTTTTTGCTTGCCCTACTAGAGTTCTTGTTGACTAATAACATTTTTATTTTTGAGGGGTCCCATTACCTCCAGGTGCAGGGGGCAGCGATGGGGACCATGTGTGCCCCCTCGTACGCTAACCTGTACCTGGGGGAGTGGGAACGTGAACTTTTTTCTAGTGATGGTCTCTCTATGTACCTGTGCCATATTTTGTCGTGGCACAGGTACATAGATGACATCATCATTTTTTGGACGGGGGGACAGGATCTGCTCACGCAGTTTGTGAAGACTCTCAATGTCAACTCAAGGAATCTTAAATTCACCATGCAATGTAGCCCCTCGGAGATCCCCTTCCTTGATATCTCTATCCTTTTGGATGAGGGTGGTGAGATATCCACGAACCTGTATAGGAAAACGACAGCCACAAATTCTCTTTTAAGGGCGGACAGTTTCCACCCGAGTCATACTGTAAGAGGTATACCAGTGGGTCAATACCTTCGAGCAAGACGAAATTGTTCAGATGACAGCATGTTTAAAGCTGAGGCTGCCAGACTCAAGGGGAGATTCAGGGAGAGGGGATATCCCGAGGGGACTCTTAGCAGGGCGTTTAAGAGAGCGGACGCGAGTGATCGCTCATCCCTTCTTGTAGACAAACATCGGGGCACTCGAGACAATAGAGATACCCTACGTTTTTGTACCAAATTTTCGGTTCAACATCAACAAATTACACAGATTATTAATAAACATTGGCATATTCTTACCAATGATATGAAATTAAACAGATTTGTTCCGGAAAGACCCCGTTTTTCGTTTCGACGGGCACCTTCTCTCAGAGACAGACTGGTCAGCAGCCACTTCATGAATCCTTCAACTACAACGAAACATTGTAAAGTGACGGGCACCTACACTTGTGGTGGTTGCACTATGTGTAGATACATGCAGGTGGGTCAGAATGTCAGGCTGCCAGATGGGAGAGACTGGACATTGGCACATTATGTAAACTGCAATACCACACTGGTGGTGTATATGTTGTTGTGCCCCCGTGGGGCATTCTATATCGGGAAAACTAGGCGGGAGCTACGCTCCAGAATTTCTGATCATGTGACTAATATTAGAAGTAAAAGCATGTCCAGTCTCACCCCGGTAGCCAGGCATTTCAAGACCATGCATGCTGGCAACCCCACTATTATGCGGGTGATTGGTCTGGACCGTATCCATACCTCTTCTCGAGGCGGTGACATGGACAGACTTTTATTACAAAGAGAATCCAGGTGGATTTTCGACCTCGGGGCAACTGTGCCCCCAGGTCTAAATGAAAATACAAGCTACGTGTCTTTTCTGCCAACTTAACTATTTTGGTTGCCCTCTCATAGTTTTGCTCTGCTTCGCTCTCGCTCCTACCTGTGGCTCTAGTGGGCGTGTCTCCCTCTATTTACATCATTGGACAAGCAATTTTTGAGAATGTTAGTGAGCCCCGTTTGGGTAGGCTCTATGATCTCAGGGGGGTATACAAGTTCATTTGGTTATTCGGTGACTTTGTCACTGATTCTATACAATCCCCCTGTTTCTTGACTATTATGCATAAATATTTACTACCAATTTTGTATGCGAAATGACTAATGGGGTATAAACTGTTACCATGTGCTATTGAAGTTTTGGATACACGTTTTGTGTAGAGGTGTTAACATGGGGTTACCTCTGTGTGGGGTTTCTTTTCCCTCTGGCTGCCCTCTCGCCGGGTGTCCTCGTCTCGCTCGCCCCCCCGGTGGTGCCGCGCGGTGTGGGTGGGGCTGGCGGACGTCGGGGTGAATGGGCGTGGGGCTACCAGCTCCAGATTGTGCCTGGCGCCTTGATGTCCGCCTACCCTCCCCGCCCCCGTGCGCGGCTGTCGGGCGGGTGGGCGGGGCTTGGTGGACGCGCCGGCGGGTTGCTATGGCTGCCTGGCGTCGTGTCTGCCCGCCCCGCCTAACCGCCCAGCATTGGCCGCCGGTGGGGGCGTGCGTGGCCGGCCTCCTGGTGACGTTGGACGTACGGAGGGATAAGACCCTCCTTGGGGATGATGGGGAAACTACGCAAGCCTCCAGTGGAAGCCGGAAGTCCGGCGAAACCGGTCGAGGATGCATGTGCTGCGTCCCGGCCTCCACCCGCCTCCCTTGGGGATCTTCTTTGCCTCTCCACTTCGGCCTGGACACCCCTACTTGGCCATACACAGTGGGAGCCAGCCAGCCAGCTCACAGCAAGACATTTCTGGAGCACGTAAGCAAGCCCCATGGGCACAGACTGCTGATACTTGTTTGATCTCATACAAATATGTGCTTTTGCTTGCTTACTGCATCATCAGCGGGTACCGCTCCTTTCTGCATGAAGTTAACCATTATTGAAGCGTTCATTGCTATGAATCTCTGCTGCTTATGCAGAAGCTGGTTGCATGCTTGCTGGACTTTACATGCTTGCTGAACTATCTACACTGCAATATGCTGTGCTGTGCTTTACGACACTCAATATGGTCTGGTCATGTGTCTTGCCTGGAATGATTGCAAAAAATATGCTCCTCCATTTTCTCAGCACAATCGCATCGAGACAAAGTTCTGAGGAACTCATTGGGATCCTTCTGCTCCATTGAATCACCTTGTTATGTACAACAGGCCTGTTACAATACAATATTGAGGAACTTTTACTTGCTGTTTGCAGCTGTCAGTTCTTCCTTTTCTCAAACAATGACTGAGATTCCTATGGAACTGTTGGGTTACACTTACTAGTGCAACAATTCCCTCATATATACCAATCTATTGGAGTGCATGGATAAAGCGGACTTTTGGGGGAGGCTTATTTGGGGTTCCCTTGTTTTTGGGGGGTTCCGGGAGGGGGTGCGGGGTGGGCACATTTTTATTGGCTGTTTTTTAGAATGTTTGATACCAAAAAAATGTTTTGATTAATAAAGTAAACTTGATTTGATTGATTATCTTATGTGCTCAGTCGGGTCATACCTGCTTCTTTACCAATCTCGCTGTTTTTTGACGAGTATATTAGAAACCCTGAATGCTACAATAAGCCTTAAATTGCTGAAGGTCTGTGTACAGTGTTATAGTGTCAACCTGACCAATCTTATGTTTGGGAAAGTACCGAGACATTCCAAAAACTAATTAGCAGAAGGGGATATTATCAGAAATGCGTCATGAATGACATTGTTTAGTCTCAATGTCTGGCGCAGCCAGCAGACAAGATGGCTGGTGACGTCCATTTTTAATTAATTGCGTCAGAAATGACCTGATTAGAATGGGTAAACATTGCAAACCTACGTAGATTCTCACAGTTAAGATAATTAAGGTATTCAAAACAAAAAAGTGTTATGGGTATTTTAAATGTCAAAGATAGCAAGCTACGCATGGAAGCTTTAGCCAATTAGAACCTGGGATTCAGGGAAAGTCCAGATTAGGCAGCCATATTGCTTCCAACCCCTATACAAGTAGGAGCTGAAAGCTCATAGTTTGCAGAAGCCCAACAATCTCCTGAGAAGACACATGAGGCAGAAGCTACCTTCCCAGAAGTGGTTCTAGATGCTGAAGAGATGACAGAGAAGGAGTAATATGCTTAATATTCTGGTGATTTACTTTATTAATTTTTCAGCATTAAGTTTTGTTAAGATGTTAGCAAGAAGTTTTTTTAGAAGCTATTTTTTATGCTATTTCTTTTAGAAGATTACTACAAGTTTTACACAGCTATTATATACACAGTTATTGATACAGATGAGACTACTTTTGATCTTATTCTACATAACACAACTGTTATATTCTTTTTTTGAATGTGCTTAGAAGATTGATGATCACTTGGCTATAAAGCCTTGATGAGGTGGAATACTGTTAGAAGGAAACACTACTTGGAATTGTTCATATTTTGTATATATGCTGTATGATAAGCAAATACAATTTTTATATAAAATCATATACTGAGTGCTCTGATTCATTTCAAGGTATACCGTCAATCTATAATTACTGTTATAGAGGGTTTAGACCCCGCTATGCCGGATTTATATGATAGCAACGCTTTAAGGGCTGGTCCTTTACTGAGTTATCAATCATGAAAAAGGCAAGAACCGCTCGGGTTTTTTACAGTAACATAGGAGAAAAGTAATTTATGGCTCATTTTACTGTGGAAAAAATGTACTTATTTATATATGTTTGCACATATTTAAAATTTTACAATTTTTCACCATAGTGCCCCTTTAACTGGTGAGACCTATGCTTCCTGTGCAAGCTGTTGCGTGATTATTGCATGCAGATTTCTGCATATTGAGCACTGTGCAATAGCCACTGTCTGTGCTCACTTGCTGAAGCGTTGGAAAGAAAAAATGACTCCCAATTATTGACTGAATTAAGATACAGAACTATAGTATGCTTTATGTGCTTGAGTATGACAATTTTTGATATAGTAAACTTCCCCTGGTCCTTTGGAGTTGCTGAAAGTCTGTTTTTTCCTCACCATGGAAACCAGGTCCACAGATGCTGCCTGCACAGTGCATATTTGAATCTGCTTGCCCACAGATACATACTAATCCTACCACCGGCCTGTGTGGTGTCTGTATGCCCTAGAGGGTGCTATTTACATGACAGGCAGTGAAATGATCTTAAAGAGAAACTCCAACCAAGAATTGAACTTTATCCCAATCAGTAGCTGATACCCCCTTTTATATGAGAAATATATTGCTTTTCACAAACAGACCATCAGGGGGCGCTGTATGACTGATTTTGTGCTGAAACCCCTCCCACAAGAAGCTCTGGGACCGTGGTACTTTTGGCAGTTTGCTACAATGTAACAAGGTTCACAGACAGGAATTAGCTGTTTACAGCTGTCTCTAACAGCCAAAACAGCTAGGAGCAGCTACATAACCTGCCCACCAGGGCCGAGCCGAGGCATAGGCTAAAGAGGCTCCAGCCTCAGGGCGCAGTGTAAGAGGGGGTGCACAATTCATTCAGCTGTCATTCCCAATTGTGTTTGAAGCACAAAGAAATAAGAAAAGGACATACATAGCAGTGACTGCAAGCCAGATAACTAGAGATTAAGGTGTTGGCGATGTTGTGGGCCCTGGGGCGCCTCTTAGTCTAATAGCAATTAGTGTGTGACGGCTGGGGTGGGAGGGATGGAGGGGCGCACTTTGCAGTCTCAGCCTTGGACTGAAGGACCTTGTCCCGGCTCTGCTGCCCACAGTAAAAATGTCACCATGTATTAAATGTCAGAATGTAAATCGGGGAGAGGAAAGATTTTACAATGAGCAAACACTGACTAAATCATTTATACATAATTATTGTAAAAATTAAGCACTTTTTTTATTACATTATTTTCGCTGGAGTTCCTCTTTAAGTGTGAGCATGTGTAGGAGGGAACTAATCTCTCACTCCTCACACACAGAGATGGATTATGATGTAACTGGCAAGGTAGTAGATTTGGCAATCCCTTGTGGTCCTTTTTTTGCTAAGCTGAAATGGAGAGAAGTCAAAGAAGGTGCCAGGTTGGCCCCTTGACACCTGCTAGGCCCCAGGCTCCTGCCTAGGTTGTCTGCTTAATGAACCTGCTCTGCTCACACACTCCTGTTGCCGCAAACCGTGCATACAGCTGTGATGACTATTTTTAATCAGTTGTAAAACATGGTATCTGAGTACTGCTTACCTCTGCTGAGTATTTGTTTTGCAGTTACCTGACCAACCTGGAGCGGATCACGCAAGATGGATACCTACCAACTGTAGATGATATCGTGAGGATTAGAATGCCAACTACGGGACTCAATGAGTACTGTTTTGTTGTGAACAAAGTTACTCTTAGGTGAGAAACTTGTAAATAGTGTATACAAGAACATGGTGAAAGTACACTATAGAGGATTGTTTAAAAAGGTTGGAGAACAGCTGGTAAATAGTAGATTTAGTTTTAAAGGTCTCCACTATTAGCTGGCAAATGCTTACAACCCTCACCAATGGTTTACTGGACCATACTGAGGACTGCATAAAGGTTAATGAACTGAAGCTTGGGCTATTGAAGTCCCATGCAGCAACCACAGCAATATTTTTTTTTCTTTAATTAACCAAATCAATCTGGGGGTTTTTATGTGCACAGGGTAGTATCTAGGCTAAATTGCTGCCAGGGCAAGGGGGTATAAAAATTGTGAGCAGCCACCACCCCCCTCCCCCCCAGTGGGGTGGAGAACATTATTTGCAATGCTGTATTTAGACCACCAGTATAGGTAGCCAGGTATAGGTGACCCCAGTATAGGTATCCTGGTATAAGTGTCCTTAGTATATGTGCACAAGTATAGGTTAGCCAGCTATAGCTGCCCCAGTATAGGTTAGCCAGCTGTAGGTGTCCCAGTGTAGGTTAGCCAGCACTATAGGTGCCCCAGTATAGGTTAACCAAGTATAGGCGCTGGGACTCATCCACTGGTAGGGGGGCCTGACTCCTCCTCTGGTTGCACACCAATCTACAGCTATATATAGATATAGGAAGTGTTTCTGATGTTGAAACCAGGATAGTTAATGTAAAAGTGGGTATCCTGAATAACGTTTACATTTTACTATATGTCACTACAGTGCCTCCTTTAAGAAGTCCATTAATTCTGTCCAAAACACTACTACATGCACTGTAACTGAGTAATGGGGGAATGGCTGCATGGAGGTGTCAGTGGCTGAGCCTGCTGGAGTGCAGCATGGCCTCACAGGTGCTACAAATCATTTTGTAAGGTTCACCAGTTCTTCAGATTTAGGATTGTGACATTCACAGTGCCCAAAGGTAAATTTGTGCTTTTTTTTATTATTATTATTTTGAGGCAATTGACTGTTTTTATTTCCATTCATTTAATTATGTTACAGTATACACTCAGACACCTCTTACCTCTCTTGAACTAAACATCACATTCAATTTGGATAGGTGCCACATAATCTATTTGTTTCATATTAGTGTTACCCTTACTTGTCATATTCTCCTCAGGATGGTGGATGTTGGAGGACAGAAATCTGAGCGCAAGAAGTGGATCCACTGCTTTGAGAATGTGAATGCTCTCATTTATTTGGCATCTCTCAGTGAATATGACCAACAGCTAGAAGAAAAGAAGGACGAGGTAAAGAAAAAAAAAATCTAAAAGCTTGTAACTGTCATTACAGGTACACATGACATATGACCTCTCTATGGGGGCATTGTCTGCATCTTTTCTCACGCCCGCCTGGAGTCCTGGACCCTGTTGGTGGTGGCGGAGAAGGCAGTCAAGTGGCCTGCAGGCAGAGATGCTGTGTGGGGACCGACTTAGTCTTGGGGCAGGCAGTCACACGGAGTGCAGGCAGAGATGCTGTGTGTGTGGGGACTGACTTAGTCTTTGGGCAGGCAGTTACACAGCCTGCAGGCAGAGATGCTGTGTGTGTGGGGACTGACTTAGTCTTCTTGCAGGCAGTAGCCCGCCGGGATCCATGCCTCATTCATTTTAATAAAGGTGAGGTACTGAACACTTTTTTTGACCTCGTTGACTTCTCTTCTTACTGACAATGCCTCCAGCTGCACTGAAGGTCCTTTCTGACAGGACACTTGATGCAGAGCAAGACAGAAGTTGGATGGCAAATTGTGACAGCTCTGGCCACAGGTCAAGCCTGCGCACTCAGTAGTCTAGGGGTTAATCGCTGCTCAGACTGTCAATGGTTCTTTCTCTACCATTGTTAAAGAAAGGGTACGGCCAGGGAATCGGGGTTCGATTCCGGTCTGGAGTCCGAGCCTGAGAAACAGCTACCACCACATATCCAAGGAAGGCAGCAGGCACGGCACGCAAGTCCCGACTAAGGGACTCTGGCTAAAATCCCAGCAGGGGAGCTGACACGTAGCTTGCTGCCCCCAAACTTCAAAGGAGCCTTCGCCTGGGAATGACCTGCTGTAAATCCCAGATGTATATCATGTTCCATTAACTGCTATATGTGTCATATTTTCTGTGTTGCCAGGCTGGGAGACCCTGCAAACTAACAGAGCATGATGGGCCCTGGATGGCGCTGGTTCTGAAGAAGTTTCAGAACATTCTGAGGTAAAGACTGCCAGTTAGGCAGTTTGAAAGTGCCCTGATGATACCACAGGGGTCCCACCCCTAATGTTTAGTATCAGGCTGCTGGGTAAATCGAGACACAGGGCCGCTTCTTGCCCCGTTCAGCCGGTTCTGCTGAATGGGGCGCCGATGAGAGTGACAGATTGGGGGGCGCCAGGCAGAAGGATGTGACGTCACGTCACTGCTAGGAGCCGGTGACGCGCGGACGCAGTGCAGCCAGAGACAGGCGCCGCCTGGCCGCTGCTCACCCCCTGTGGCCGCCGCTCCCTCCGTCCCTGTGGCCGCCGCTGCTGCTCCCCCCCCCTCCTTCCTGGCGCCTCACTCAGACCTCGATCAGGCGGCGACCAATCGTGCGGGCGCTAGGACCCAGCGCCCGCACTGATATGCGGAAGTGACATCACTTCCGCATATAGAGCGGGTGCGTCCGGCGCCCGCTTGTACTGGTCGGGTCGCCGCTGATCCTGAGGTCTGCAAGGTGAGGTGGGAGCGGCGGCAGCTGGGGGGCTCCCTGTCACTCACTGCCTAAAGGGGCTCCCTGTCACTCACTGCTCAAACGGGCTCCCTGTCACTCACTGCCTAAAGGGCTCCCTGTCGCTCACTGCCTAAAGGGGCTCCCTGCCACTCACTGCCTAAAGGGGCTCCCTGCCACTCACTGCCTATTTTTTGACTCTCGAACTGGGTGAAATTTAGCCTAGAAACTGCCCTGTCGAGACAGACCTGAAAATGTTAGTAAATCTGCCCTGAACTGTACGGTTCTGTGAGATAGAGCCCATATATGGTTAGATATGATTTCTGGTCCCCAGGACAAGGGGAGGACTCATCTCATATTCTAAGGGGGTGTGTGGCTCCCGCCCTCACTCCCTCCTACTGGATCAGGGGCATAAGAATGGCAGAGGAGCCAAACTCAGTTTCCTCCACCCTGAAACACCATCTTGATCACATCTGTGCCAGCTTGAGGATATGCTGGCATCCACCTGCTCTGAACTTTGAACTGAAACAAAAGGACTTTACCAAGGACTTTATGATTCTTCCCACAAAAGGACATCTTTCCATTTTTGATGCAGTACATGCTATGTTTGCTATGTTATATATGTTTGTATATGTTCGACTGCCATGCCATGTGTACCAAAAACAATTCCGGGTACGTCATTACGCGTACTTGGCGAATAAAGCTGATTCTGATTCAGATGCATAGCCAGATGTATTCGCCAGATGTGCAGCCAGGTATAGTTAGCCAGATGTGCAGCCAGGTGTAGTTAGCCAGATGTGCAGCCAGGTGTAGTTAGCCAGATGTGCAGCCAGGTGTAGTTAGTCAGATGTATTAGCCAGGAATAGTTAGTCAGATGGGGGCTCCCATTCTGTGCTGGCTGGTAGTGGCCGGTGGGGATCCCCTCTGTGGGGGGCCTTCTGTGTGTGCATTAGGGGGGGGCAGGTATCCCCTTCTATGGGGGCTAGTCGTGGTCGGTCGGGGACACCCCCTTCTGTGGTGGGGGGGAGGTGGGTGTCCCCATCTATGCGGGCTGTGGGTGGCCTCTCCCTCCTCTTCCCCCATCCCTCCCTCTCTGTCCTCTGTGTCCCCCCCCTCACCCCTGATCCTGTGTCTCCCCCCCCCAATCCCGTGTCTCCCCCCTGTCAGAAGCCCTGATCTTCTCACCTGAGGGCTGTCTCCTGCGCCGGCCGCGATGGACACCCTCCTCCTCCATCGCGAAGTCATGCCAATGCAGGCCCCACATTGGAAGCAACCATCCCATACAATTACTCAGTCCTAAGTTAGGGAAGACGAGACCGCAGAGAAGGGGGTGTAGCAATGTGTGGCAAAACAACCCTGCAGCTCAGAGCCCTGAATGTTGGCTCAACAAAGTCCTTTGACTGTATACAGTAGGTGTCCAGATCTTAGCTGGTAAAGGCTTTAGTGGTTTATCGTCCCCCAGGAGATGCTGACCCATTCCTACAGGAATTCTCAGAACTTCTGGCCATGCTGACTCTGTCTTATCCGAGATGAATCATCCTTGGTGACTTCAATGTTTGGGCTGAGGACACTCAATCACAAGATGCAAATGAACTAATAAATCTCATGGGTGGACTAGACTTCACACAAGTTGTAAAATCTGCTACCCACAGAGGAGGGCATACCCTAGACTTACTGTTCCACCCAGGAATGGACATTAGTAACATAACAGTAACCCCAGTGGTATGGTCAGACCATCACATAATACAGTTTACTATTGAACATCACCCTAACAAGCAGCACCCTAAGGAAACAATCAAAATCCGTCCCCTGAATAAATTAACACCGGAGAGGATAACTGCCAACCTGGATTTTACAAATCTGCTCCACAGTCAAATGGACCCCAACACTCTAGTAACCCAGTACAACAACATGATATATTAAACACTTGACAGTATTGCCCCATGGCGCACCAAATCGGCAACCAAAAAGCAGAAAGCTAATTGGTTTGACAAAACCATCATGGATCTAAAAAAAGGCGCAGACTAGAAAGACAGTGGCGAAAATCAAGATCTGAGGAGCACAAATCTAGCCTAGTTCAACATCTCAAACAATACCAACAAGCAATAACCAAGAAAAAATCAGACTTCATCTCGCACAAAATATCTACAGCCAACAACAGAGCTGCTCAACGCTTCCACACAGTGGAATCACTCTGCAATCCTTCCTGCCTAAAAGCCCCAACCATATTCTCCAGGGAAACGTGTGAAGAATTCTCTGCCTTCTTCACAAACAAGGTGTCTGCCAACCGTGCCAGTATTACACCAACATCAATTGACCACTGGACTTTGCATATGCCTACTACCATACCACCATGGCAAGTCTTTGACACTCTGAGTGAAGAAGATTTTGGAATTCTCATTCAAAGTCTCCGCCCCACTACCTGCAACCTGGATCCTGGCCCAACTGGATCCTTAATGCAGTGCCCAGAGCTGATCAGGCCAGCACTTCACAAAATAACTCAGTGCTCCTTGCAAAGTGGACTTTTCCCAGAAGAACTAAAGAAAGCTATTATAAAACCCCTCTTGAAGAAACCATCACTTGATCCTGATTCTGTGACCAACTACAGACCTGTGGCGAACTTACCATTCCTATCAAAAGTTATCAAGAAAGCAGTCGCCAACCAGCTAAAAGCCAGGCTTACAGATAGCAACATTTTTGATACTTTTCAGTCAGGATTCAGGAAAGGCACAGCACTGAAACGGCATTAGTCTGAGTAATTAATGATCTACTTACTGCAAGGGACAAGGGTGATTCCTTATTTCTGATCCTTCTTGACTTGTCTGCAGCATTTGATACTGTGGATCATGAAATACTAATCCAGCGACTGAAGAATTACTGTGGCCTAAGGGGTACTGTTCTTAGCTGGTTTCAGACCTTCCTATCTGGCAGGACACAACAAGTATGTCTGGGCACACACTACTCTAATCCAGTGCCACTTGCCTATGGAGTTCCACAGGGTTCTGTACTATCACCATTACTCTTTGCAGTCTACATGCTCCCACTGGGCAAAATAATCCAGAACTATGGCCTAGGATACCATTGTTACGCAGATGACACACAACTGTATCTGTCCTTCAAGCCTGGCACCCAAGACCCATCAGCATCCATAAATGCGTGTCTAGTGGATTTACAAAATTGGATGAACATCAGCTGGTTGAGGCTGAACTCTGACAAAACAGAGGTGTTGGTGGTAGGTGGTCCACACATGATGGATAAAGTTCAAAACGCTCACCACCTCAAACAAGCAATTGGGGGAGATACCGTACAGTATAAAGACTCTGTGCGAAACCTTGGGGTAATCCTGGATGGAAATCTAAAACTCAGACAGCAGGTATCAGCTGTCGTCAAGTCCTCCTTCTTCCATCTAAGAAATATAGCGAGAATCAAACACCTTATCCCAGCTGAAGACCTACCTGCCCTGGATCATGCACTTGTATCCTCCCACCTAGACTACTGCAACGCCCTGTTCATCGGATCTACAGATAAGGTTCTGCGTCCCTTACAACTAGTACAGAATGCTGCAGCCAGACTCCTAGCCAATGCCCCCCGCAGCTCACACATCACCCCAGTTCTGCAAACTCTTCACTGGTTGCCAGTAAAATGGAGAATCCATTTTAAGATCTGCCTGCTGACATTCAAGGCTCTAAACCACATGGGACCCAAATATATATCGGATCTATTGGAACTTTATGCCCCTCCACGCACCCTCCGCTCTGCCAACAAGATGAAGCTGGTTATTCCCAGGACACACTTAACATTTGGTGCTCGGGCCTTTTCCTATGCAGCCCCTACTCTATGGAACTCACTTCCACAATCAGTACGAGAGGCTCCTGCTCTGGACAGCTTTAAAAAAAGGCTAAAAACTCACCTCTTTTCCCGAGCCTTTGAGACTGCATAATGCAGGGTCACAGCGCTTTTGAGTCCCCAGGGAGAAAAGCGCTATAAAAATGTTATTGTTATATTAATTCAGGTCTAACAAACAAGGACATGGTGTGTATTCATAAAACCCTATTAAGTGTGCTCTTAGGCAAGGTAAAGTGTAACAGGTTTTATGTAAACGACACAATTGTGCATTTCATAAATATAATAACTATTTTGCGTACAGTGTGAGTTACACTATTTGCGTAATGCATGTTATGTAGTTTACATAAAGCCCAGTAAAGGTGTAAGTGCACTGTGTACGCACATAGGCCTTGATTCATAAAGCCGTGATAAATGCTATTACATCCGTGATAAACTTAGCACACGGGCTAGCACACGTACAGGTTTGTGCACGTAATAGTAAAGGTTTGCGTGCATTAACTTTCCCGTTCACGACACGTGCTAACATATGGGTTAGCACGTGAACAGGGAAAGTTAATGCGCGCAAACCCTTACCATTACGCACGTAAACCTGTATGCGCGCTAACCCACGTGCTAAGTTTATCACGGCCGTGATAGCATTTATCACGACTTTGTGAATCAAGGTCATAATGTTTAACGGGGTTTAGTGAATACACCCCAAAATATCATAATGACATAGGCAGTTTATTTCCTGTGCAACTAACAGTATTGTACTGATTACATGTATGATTTGAAAGTGAACCTCCAGACTAAAAATCTACTCAGCAGCACTGAAAAGGCTTGGTGTTTCTTTAACAGTTTCACAGCATCAGAACTTTGTTTTTCTTACCAAAGCCTCACTTTTTGCAGCACAGAAGCTAAGCTCCGCTCTACCAAAGAAAACTGCCCGGGCATTTTTTCCCTGATGCTGTGCAAAGCATGATGGGATTTATGATGATGATCTTCTCGTTGCTTAGCAACTGGGAGGGTGATCAGGACACAGGACAGTTGGAACTGTAGCTCATGTTCCCTGTCACCTCCTTTCAACCAAAAAGATGGCTGCCCTCATGAAATCACAAACATTTGCCTGTTCTTTTAAAACAGGGTGGGTAAGAGATTTTATTACCGATCTATTTTAATTAACATAACTAAAGTTAGTTCAAGAAAACCTCCCCTGGGGGGTACTCACCTCGGGTGGGGGAAGCCTCCGGATCCTATTGAGGCTTCCCCCGTCCTCCTCGGTCCCACGGCAGTGGCGAAAATCCTCCCGGAACGGCGGCGATGTAAATATTTACCTCCCCGGCTCCAGCACAGGCGCAGTATCGGCCCTCCGTCTCGGAGATAGGCGGAAATAGCCGATCGCTGTCGGCCCACTCTACTGTGCAGGCGCAAGTCTCCTGCACCTGCGCAGTAGAGCGGACCTGACGGAGAGTGGCTATTTTTGCCGTGTGGAGAGCCGCAACAGCGCCCCTGCTGGAGCCAGGAGAGGGTAAATAAATCAGCGCTTATCAGCGCTTGTCAGGCTTGTCGAGGGAGGGTTCAGGGACTCTTCGCGGGAGCCAGCGCTGGACTGCCTGCAGCTACAGAAGTGAGGGAAGCCTCATTGGGTTTTTTTTGCTACAGGGTCTCTTTAATGACAGTATGTTTGTTTAGGCTGAAGTTCCTCTTTAATGGTAATATTGCAATTACAGCTTTGTCTGATATTGTCTGTACCCACACAGAATCGCATGAAAGAGAGTATGGCATTGTTCAAACAAATAATGGCCCTACCGTGGTTTAGGGAAACGCCTATCATCCTTTTCCTGAACAAGACTGACTTGCTGGCTGAGAAGGTCTTCATCTCTGACTTGGCTACATATTTTCCCAAATTCAAAGGTATGTTACTAAGCATGGCTGTAATTATGTGGTATTGTGTCTAATTGCAAAATAATTAGTAGGCCCTGACAGTGCAATCTCAAAGACAATCCTCTACCGAGACCTATACAGTATCTCCCTAGACAGTGGAAATGCTGATATTCATGTATTAGTCTGTCAACAGCAGATTCAGCAAGAACAGCTGATCCAGCAGATCTGACCAGCTGATAGGCATCAGTGAGGAGAGGTTAGTGTTAGGCATTGGAGAGGGGAGGTTAGAATTATGCATAGGAGAGAGGAGGTTAGTGTTCTGCACAGAAGAGGAAAGGTTAGTGTAAGGTATCTGTGGGGAGAGGCTAGTGTTAGCCATCAGAGAGGGAGTGGTTAGTGTTAGGCAGAAAAGAGGTTAGTGTTAGGCACAAGAGAGGGGAAGTTAGTGTAAGCCATAGGAGGCTAGTGTTAGGCACAGCAGAAGAGGGGATAGTGTTATGTATCAGTGAGGAGAGGTTAGTGCTAGGCATAGGAGAAAGGAAATTAGTGTTAGGCAGAGGAGAGGAGAGGATAGTGTTAGGCAGAGGAGAGCAAAGGTTAGTGTTAGGCATCGGAGAAGAGATGTTAGTGTTAGAAAGATGAGAGGGGAGTTTAGTATTAAAAAGAGGAGTGTGGAGTTAAGTGTAAGCAGAGAAAAGGAGAGGCTAATGTTAGGCAGAGGAGAGGTAAGTGAGCGCTGCTGGCCAGATCAGCTGTTGGTGCCAAATCTGTGGACGATGGGCTTATATGTAAGTACCAAAATGATAGTGTAGTATATGAATTGCCTATATAGCAGTCACTATGTAGCTCCCATACTATACCTACCTGCTACAGACATAAATTATTGTCATGCAATTTTGGATTTGCTTTGTGGCAGGGTTTTATAGTAGTCCCGTATTATTTTATGACTATACTTACATCCTTGATACAAATTTGAATAAGTAGGAACTGCTAAACAAAGCTTCACTGTACTTTCTACCACACAAAGAACATACATGAGTGAAGAAGAAGCCAGTAAGATACATTTTCTGTTCTCTAAATAACCATCTAAAAAGTACTATTAACTGCAATGCAGCAACACAGTAACAGCAAAGCTCACCACAACAGAAACTAAATACTACTAGAAGACTACATAGGTGCAAAGTGGCTGTAGGACCTGTCCACCCTGAGAGCAGACCATAGTAATCACCAAGAACAGGAAATGATCATTATAATTGTAACAGAATCCAACAGGAAAATAAGACATGAAAAGGTGAACAGCATCTGGACCAGACATGATCCATGCTTATTTGTGAAAGAAACTATAACCCTGTTCCCACTGGGACAAAGATTTAAACTGTTTCCGCATTGGGAAAACTGTCATGTTCAAGGATCCTGTGTTATTTAGAGGATTTGTTTATACTTGTCAGTCCACAATGAGTAAGTGGAATGCAAAATTGGAGCCTGCACGATAATTCTCGGACAGCGGTTGCATTTCCCTAGAAGCCTATTGTGGAAACGCATCTGCTCTGTGGATTGTCAGAGCATCTCATGATGCATCTGCATTCCACTTGGTGGAATGCAGCGTGACCAAGCGTCCTGTAGGACGCGAAGCCAGGGGCAAATCCAGGATTTTCAAAGGGGGGATTCCTGATAGGTCTCTTTTGGCAAGCCGCACACTACCGCGCATGCGTTTGCCCACAAAATCCACATGATGCACAGCATTTCTCCACAGAATACACACAATGCGCAGTGTTTGCCTACAAAATACACGTGATGCAGTAGTGTTTCGCCAAAATATATATAATGTGGCAGTGATTAAGTAGCCAGATAACCCCCCTTTATTATGGATAACGAAATTACCCCACCCCTCTTTAGTATAGGTGACTAGATGACCCCCATTTATCACACAGGTAGCCAGATGAGCCCCCCCCCCCCCAGTTAGGATAAGTAACCACATGATCCCCATTTATAGTATATAGCCAGATGACTCCCCGTTCAGTACATTCCCCCTTGTATTTCGCCAGATCCCCCTTGTATATATAGCCAGTGTATATAGTCAGATCCCCTGTATGTATAGCCAGAGATCCCCCCCTGTATTTAGCCATATACCCACTGTTTGTAGCCAGATGCCTCCCCCTGCATATAGCCAGTGTATATAGCCATATCCACCTGCATACAGCCAGTGTATATAGCCAGATCCCCCTGCATATAGCCAGTGTGTATAGCCAGATCCCCCTGCATATAGCCAGTGTGTATAGCCAGATCCCCCTGCATATAGCCAGTGTGTATAGCCAGATCCCCCTGCATATAGCCAGTGTATATAGCCAGATCCCCCTGCATATAGCCAGTGTATATAGCCAGATCCCCCTGCATATAGCCAGTGTATATAGCCAGATCCCCCTGCATATAGCCAGTGTATATAGCCAGATCCCCCTGCATATAGCCAGTGTATATAGTCAGATCCCACTGCATATAGCCAGTGTATATAGTCAGATCCCCCCTGTATATATAGCTAGATGAACCCCCCCTCTCTCCCTCTCACATATGGTGGATCATGGAATGGCTGGCTGGCTTCCAAACATCCCCCCCGCCCTGCCTCTCAGTGAGCCCTGGCTGCACTTGCCTTATCCAGACTCCAGCTCATCCAGCAGCAGTACTTCTCTCTCCATGGACGCATACTCTGATGTCCAATGGCCTTCAGGGGGAGGAGCGGGGCCGCTGCGGCTGGATAACATGGTGACGTCACGTTAGAGCCAGGATGAAAGGTAGCCAACTAGCCATGGAGACCTGGGACGCCATCACCCCTGCCGAGAAAGGTAATGTATCTCTGCGCCGCCCCCCTAGTGAGGATGGGGCCCTCCCCATAGGCACCAAATAATCGTAATGGGGCAGCGTTTCACTATAAAATAATCCTAATGCAGCAATGTTTTACTATAAAATAATCCTAATGCAGCAATGTTTCACTAAAAAATAATCCTAATGCAGCAATGTTACACCAGAAATGAATCGTAAATTGGGCAGCATTTCACCAGAAATGAATCGTAAAATGGGCAGCATTTCACCAGAAATGAATTGTAAATTGGGCAGCATTTCACCATAAAATGATCGTAAAGTGGGCAGCATTTCACCATAAAATAATCGTAAAGTGGGCAGCAGTCACCAGAAAAAAATCGTAATGTAGGCAGCAGTCATCAGAAAATAATCGTAATGTGGGCAGCAGCCATCAGAAAATAATCGTAATGTGGGCAGCAGCCAGCAGTCATCAGAAAATAATCGTAATGTGTGCAGGAGTCACCAGAAAATAATCGTAAAGTGGGCAGCAGTCACCAGAAAATTGCAATGTAGGCAGCAGGCACCAGAAAATCGCAATGTGGGCAGCAGTCACCAGAAAATCGTAATGTGGGCAGCAGACACCAGAAAATCACAATGTGGGCAGCAGTTACCAGAAAATTGCAATGTGGGCAGCAGTCACCAGAAAATTGCAATGTGGGCAGCAGTCACCAGAAAATCGCAATGTGGGCAGCATTCACCAGAAAATCGCAATTTGGGCAGCAGACACCAGAAAATCGCAATTTGGGCAGCAGACACCAGAAAATCGTAATGTGGGCAGCAGACACCTGAAAATCGTAATGTGGGCAGCAGACACCTGAAAATCACAATGTGGGCAGCAGTCACCAGAAAATCGTAATGTAGGCAGCAGAAACCTGAAAATCACAATGTGGGCAGCAGTGACCAGAAAATCGTAATGTGGGCAGCAGACACCAGAAAATCACAACGTGGGCAGCAGTTACCAGAAAATCGCAATGTGGGCAGCAGGCACCAGAAAATCGCAATATGGGCAGCAGGCACCAGAAAATCACAATGTGGGCAGCAGTGACCAGAAAATTGTAATGTGGGCAGCAGAAACCTGAAAAGCACAATGTGGGCAGCAGTGACCAGAAAATCGTAATGTGGGCAGCAGACACCTGAAAAGCACAATGTGGGCAGCAGTGACCAGAAAATCGTAATGTGGGCAGCAGACACCTAAAAATCACAATGTGGGCAGCAGACACCTAAAAATCACAATGTGGGCAGCAGTCACCAGAAAATCGTAATGTGGGCAGCAGACACCTGAAAATCGCAATGTGGGCAGCAGTGACCAGAAAATCGTAATGTGGGCAGCAGTCACCAGAAAATCGTAATGTGGGCAGCAGACACCTGAAAATCACAATGTGGGCAGCAGTGACCAGAAAATCGTAATGTGGGCAGCAGACACCTGAAAATCACAATGTGGGCAGCAGTGACCAGAAAATCATAATGTGGGCAGCAGACACCTGAAAATCACAATGTGGGCAGCAGTTACCAGAAAATCGCAATGTGGGCAGCAGGCACCAGAAAATCGCAATGTGGGCAGCAGGCACCAGAAAATCGCAATGTAGGCAGCAGTGACCAGAAAATCGTAATGTGGGCAGCAGACACCTGAAAATCACAATGTGGGCAGCAGACACCTGAAAATCACAATGTGGGCAGCAGTCACCAGAAAATCGTAATGTGGGCAGCAGACACCTGAAAATCGTAATGTGGGCAGCAGACACCTGAAAATCGCAATGTGGGTAGCAGTCACCAGAAAATCGTAATGTGGGCAGCAGACACCTGAAAATCACAATGTGGGCAGCAGTCACCTGAAAATCGTAATGTGGGCAGCAGAAACCTGAAAATCACAATGTGGGCAGCAGTGACCAGAAAATCGTAATGTGGGCAGCAGACACCTGAAAATCACAACGTGGGCAGCAGTTACCAGAAAATCGCAATGTGGGCAGCAGGAACCAGAAAATCGCAATGTGGGCAGCAGGCACCAGAAAATAGTAATGTGGGCAGCATACACCTGAAAATCACAATGTGGGCAGCAGTGACCAGAAAATCGTAATGTGGGCAGCAGACACCTGAAAATCACAATGTGGGCAGCAGTGACCAGAAAATCGTAATGTGGGCAGCAGACACCTGAAAATCACAATGTGGGCAGCAGTGACCAGAAAATCGTAATGTGGGCAGCAGACACCTAAAAATCACAATGTGGGCAGCAGTCACCAGAAAATCGTAATGTGGGCAGCAGTCACCAGAAAATCGTAATGTGGGCAGCAGACACCTGAAAATCACAATGTGTGCAAGCGGCTGTCGCCGACCCCTTTGCAGCCCTCACACCCACTTCCAACCCCACACTGGCTACCACGTCATAACAAGGTTATGTTTGCTTGATGTTTTCCCTGATGTCACACACGTTTTCATCTGTTCAATAAATGACGCTGAATGACGGAAGGTGCATGTATCAAGATTTCTATGAGATTCTTTCTTCCTACATCTCTTTTACGTTGCACACGTCAGTAGCTACTATACATACTTGTGTGTAGGGGAACGATCTGCGGGGACAATAAGGCCAAACAGAATACCTACCCACGGATCCTCTATTCATTAGGAGTGCCACACTGATCTTTTCTTGTTGACAATGTAGCGGGATGCGAGCCTAAAGTTACCTGTACAGTACTCGACCGCTGTGCTGATAGGACTGCAACTGTATCGTAATTTACACTACGATCGATATCTCAAGTGGCAGCCAAAAAAACACCATTCATGATCCCATTGGATATTGCCCGAGGGTCGATCCTGGTGCTGTTAGATGTGCTCGGCAGTAAACAATAATTTTTCTCAGTTCAATGGGAATTGGGTAGGGATGGTCGGAATGCCAAATTCCGATTCCGCGGTAATTCCGGATTCCGTCATGTACCGATTACCGATTCCGCTTTCCGCTACCAATTTCCGCATTCCAAGGCGGAATGTCCGCCGGAAATCGCGGAAATTCCGCCCAACTTTAACATCGATTTTCTCAAAAACTATAAGGTCTTTTTGAAAACTTTTTTTGCATCTTGCTCAGAAGGTTCTGTTTAATAAACCCTGAAAATTTGATGTTTCTAGGACTTACGGGGGCTTTGCTATTAACTGCTAAAGTCGGCAGATTTTTACTGTAATGTAAAATGCAGAAAATAGGCAGATGCAGATTTTCTGCATTTTACATTACAGTAAAAATCTGCCTACTTTAGCGGTTAATAGAAAATCCCCCTTAAGTCCTAGAAACACCAAATTTTCAGCGTTTATTAAACCGAATCTTGTGAACACGATGCAAAAAAAAGTTTTCAAAAAGACCTTATAGTTTTTGAGAAAATCGATGTTAAAGTCGGGTGGAATTTCCGCGATTTCCGGCGGAAATCCGCCTACGGCACTTGCATTACCGATTTCCGGATTTCGATGCGGAAATGCAATTTCCGATCGGAATTTCGGAAATTGCATTTCCGCGGAATCCGAATGAGCATTGTATAGTGTATGCAGTGGTGTAGCAATAGGGGATGCAGACGTTGTGACCGCACCAGGGCCCTTGGACCAGAGAGGCACTCCCTCAACTGCAGTATTAGCTCTTTATTGGTCCTATGCTGGTACTAATCGCGTCTATATATGCTTTGAATAGTAGTAATCATTAACAAATTGTTCCTCAACCCCTTATTGTACCTCTAAAACTGTGGTTGTCCTTGGCAGATTTTGGTGCGCTGTCTCAATTGTTATCTTTAGAGCCCAGGGGACAGCACAACAACATCGAAGGTTAACACAAGCTGTAACCAGAGACACAGAGAAGCTGTTTCATGAGCAAAGATCAGCTCACAAGTGCTGGAGGCAGCTAAGCCCTCTTCTTATATATGTCTACTTGTGATGCTTTGGTGTCAGACAGCCAATCAGCTGCCTGCCACCTCCAAGATAGAGGAGACTAGCTACCTATGACGGGCCCCTTAACATTAGGTAGCCAGAGCTATCCTCAGTATTAAGTAGCTAGAGGTGCCCCCAAGTATTAGGTAGCTTGAGGTGCCCCTGACTGAAGGGAGATCAGGTCAGTGAAAGGCTCAACACACACCATACAATCTTGGTTGTTCAATCTTGCCACTTTCATGTAGTATAAAAGCTTAGCCAATCAATCATTTAAGGTATTTTCAATCTGTTGGCCCTTATACTACATAGATTTGGTAAATCTGTACAACCAAGGTTGTATGGTGTGTGTTGAGCAAAATGCAGAGACCCAGGTGAGTAACTCTGCTTGAGACTATGCATTGGAAGGGCAGGAGGGAGGGAGGTACTTGGGGAGGAGAGTGAGCTGCCTCTCCTTCATCAGATGCCTGTAGGTATGTGCTTACAGTGGCTTATGGTAAACCGGCCCTAGGGGAGCCACTGGGCATTACGGGAATGGTGCAAAAAGACAAATTCCCCCATCGACACTGCATGGTCCAAATTCAAATAGCCATTTTTGGATCTTCGTTAACTATGACCCAAATTTGAACCCCAACCCTACCCAGTGCCCACTTTAGCTGGGACCTTCACAATGTCAACTTTTATGATTTTTTTATATACCCTATGTGATTTTGGTCACCTTTTACACATGTTAACACTGTAAGTAAAACTTCCACCTTACTTTACTCCCACACACAGATACATTACTGCTTTTATTTTCTTAATCCTCCGTGAATCAACATTTCCTTACAATAAGCCTTTATGTACAGCAGTGGGTTCTTGCATAAGAAGAACCAGTTCACACAGATCTCTCTCTGTAAAGCATATAATGTCAGGCAGGCATTACAGGACAAATCTGTCAACACATGCACTTTCATCTAAAGCCTGGTACAAATTGAAGTATACCTGACTCGAGGCAAAGGCACCTAAGGTAAGCACAGAGGTATGTTCATGCGGGATCTACATACCTCTGTCCCTTGTCCATGCCTCTTCTTGTACCCCTCTGGTTCCGTAGTCACGCTTTCAAAAATTTGACTTTTGGCTAAAGTCACCTTTTAAAACATATAGTGTCAGGCTTACCGTTATGTTCCCTCCTAACACCCTCCCAGCCCCATTCACTACCCTTAAAGGGAAGGTCCGAGTAACCAAAAAATAAAAAATCCAATTACCACAAGCTTCCTCCAGCCTCTGGCAGCCGTCCTGTGCCCTCACTGCAGCTCCGGTGGCTCCCGGTGGAGATGCCGACCTTGCCAGGTCAGCTTCCGGGTTGGCTTCTTCTGCACACCATCATGCGGCTCACTGGTTGTGCTGACGTCATCCGGACTATACTGCGCAGGTGCAGAGCTACTGCACCTGCGCTCTACAGTCAGGATGATGTCCGTGCGGCTCTGAGAGCCGCTCGTGCATGCACAGTGGCCTTTCTTGTGCAGAAGGGGACCCCGAACCACCATCTGTGAGCGGAGCTGCGGCGAGGGCAGAGGACTGCTAGCAGGGGCTGGAGGAAGCATCAGGTAAGTGGATTTTTTTTAACTGCTCGGATGTGTCCTTTAAAGGAAACATCAGGCATTCTAAGCTACCCCCAGATCTACTTACCCGGGGCTTCCTCCAGCCCCTTGCAGCCGACATGTCACACACACGCCACAGCTCCGCTCTCAGCCGCTGGCCCGGGGTCCCTGCCGGTTCCCATTCATTGAACACAGTTCCCATTCATTAATCTAAGTTCCCGTGTGAATGACAGTCGCCATCAATGAGATGGCGGCGTCATTCACAAAAACGATACTTACATGTCCATGCACTACTTCCTGTTTGCGTAGTAATACTGCGCATAGAACATTTATACGCAAGGACATCTTGTGGTCAAATAGTAAAATTACATATACACACATTTTTTCCATTAACAGAGGTTTTTTTTACATGTAAAATTAACCCCTTACCTTCCACACTCCCCAATAGTTACCTCCAAAAATTTTGGGGAATATATATATATATATATATATATATATATATATATATATATATATATACATATATATATATATATATATATATATATATATATATATATATATATATACAATTTAAAAAAATACATAAATAGTTACCTTAGGGACTGAACTTTTTTTTTTTAATATGTATGTCAAGAGGGTATTTTACTGTTACTTTGTAAATTATGGGCTTGTAATTAGTGATGAAACTGAAAAAATGCACCTATATTTCCAAATAAATTATTGGCACCATACATTGCACTAGGGAACATTTTTAAATGTTGCAATAACCAGGACAAATGGGCAAATAAAATGTGTGGGTTTTAATTACAGTAGCATGTATTATTTTAAAGCTATAATGGCTGAAAACTAAAATATTGAATTTTTTCCATTTTTATTTTCTTGTTTCCTGTTAAAACGCAGTTAGAATAAAATAATTATTAACAAAAAGTGCCTCCTATAGAAAGCCTAACTGGTGGCAAAAAAAACAGGATATAGATTGTTTTATTGTGCTAAGTAGTAATAAAGTTATAGGCGAATGAATGGAAGGAGTGCTTACAGGTGAAAATTGCTCTGTGTTTTTAAGGGAAAAAACCCTTGAAAGTGAAGTGGTTAAAGGACTACTATTGTATTAAAAATCGTAAAATTTAAAACGAATGTGTATCCATATGTATAAGATGTACATTTATTACAGACTATAATGCACTATATATTTCAATTTTCCTATGTCACTGACACTTACAGTAGGTTGTAAAAATCTGATAGATCTGACAGGTTTTGGAGTAGTCCATCTCTTATGGGAGATTCTCAGGGTTTTCTTTATTTTCAAAAGCACTTGCTGAACAGCAGTTGTTCAGTCCAACTGCCAAAATAGTGTGCAAAAGAGTAAGGAGTCCGGATGGCATCTTTTCAAAAATCCATTCTATAAAGTGCTTTTGTAAAGAATAAAGGAAATCCTTAGACTCACCCATGGAGAGATGGACCAGTCCAAAAATGTTCTAAGACCATATCATATAAAAGCTCCCTTTAGGGCTTGTTCACACCTAGGGTGTTTTGCGTTGGTTTTTTTTGAGCACCAGTGATTTTTAAAAACGCCTTAAAATCGCTAGTGCAATAAATCTATATAGGATAGTTCATATCAGCGCGTATCGTCCACTTTCCGCTCAGCAAAGTGCTGCATGTACTATTTTCGGGGCGATTTTGCTACAATGGAAGGTGTAGGAAAAACGCAAAATGCTCACAAATCGCTTTATCCGGTGATTGCGTTTGCGCTTTAATGAATAAATACATTGTATTTATTAATTTCCGGGTGACTGACGTAAGAAAGTGAAAAAAGTGAATCGGTCTGCGCCTTGTACAAAAATCGTAGCATGCAATGGAGCACCAGAAGGGGGAAAAACGCGCAAAAAATCTAAACTCTCTGACGTCGGCAATTTCAATTTTAGATGTGAGCAAAACCTTAGTGCACAATCCACACATAAAAAAAATGAACACTTACATCAAGAATCCATAGATCACCATGGATCATGGTCTTAGGTAAGTACTCAGAGATTTGTGAGCAGTAAAAGCAGCCTCTCCTTCATCTGACCACTTTTGATACTCTCCCCCATTGGTAAATTAATTATATTATGCTACACTATACAGTACAATATCATACTACAGGGTGGGCCATTTATTTGGATACACCTTAATAAAATGGGAATGGTTGGTGATATTAACTTCCTGTTTGTGGCACATTAGTATATGTGAGGGGGGAAACTTTTCAAGATGGGTGGTGACCATGGCGAACAATTTGAAGTTGCCATTTTGAATCCAACTTTGTTTTTTCAAAAGGAAGAGGGTCATGTGACACATCAAACTTATTGGGAATTTCACAAGAAAAACAATGGTGTGCTTGGTTTTAACTTAACTTTATTCTTTCATGAGTTATTTAAAAGTTTCTCTTTGTTTACAGCCATTGACATGTTGTTGACATGTTGCCGAGGAGCGGATAGAAATTGTGTTGATGTCTGGTGAACACAGTAACCAGGTCATTGCAGCAGATTTCAATGCAAGACACCCTACGAGACCATCCATCTCCCATGCTACAGTTAGCAAACAACTTGCTAAGTTTTGTGAAACTGGTTCGGTGTTGGATTTGCCAAAATGTGGACGCATGAAATCTGTCACTAATGAAGAAACATCAGTGGATGTCCTAGCTTCATTCAGCAAAAGCCCACAGCGTAGCACTCGCCGCATGTCACTAGAGAGTGGCATTACTCGAACATCCCTTTCGTCGGATATTAGCTACTCACAAATGGCACCCTTACAAACTCCAGCTACTGCAGCATCTCAACGAGGATGACTCAGATCAGCGCACTGAATTTGCAGAATGGGCAAAACAAAAATTGGAACAGGACCCTCAGTTTACGCAGAAGATTTTGTTCAGTGATGAGGCAAACTTTTATGTGAATGGTGAAGTTAACAAACAAAACCACCGCTATTGGTCTGACACTAACCCACATTGGATAGATCCCTCCAAGGCTGTTGGAACAAAAAAAATTGATGGTATGGTGTGGTATATAGGGTACAAAGATAGTGGGGCCATTCTTCAGCAATGGAAACCTCAAGGCCACTGGATATGCGAAATTGCTACATGATGATGTGTTTCCCTCTTTATGTACTGAAGCTGGCATGTTCCCTGAGTTTTTCCAGCAAGATGGTGCACCACCACATTATAGGTGTCAGGTCCGAGCATTCCTAGATGAACAGTTTCCTGGAAAGTGGATTGGTCGTCGTGGGCCAGTTGAATGGCCCCCAAGCTCTCCTGATCTGACCCCTTTAGACTTTTATCTTTGGGGTCATCTGAAGGCAATTGCCTATGCTGTGAAGATAAGAGATGTGCAGCACCTGAAACTACGGATACTGGAAGCCTGTGCTAGCATTTCTCCTGTGGTGTTGCTATCAGTGTGTGAAGAGTGGGAAAAGAGGGTTGCATTGACAATCCAACAGAATAGGCAGCGCACTGAACACATTTTATAAGTGGTCAGAATCTTGTAAATAACTCATGAAAGAATAAAGTTACATTAAAACCAAGCACAACATTTTTTTTCTTGTGAAATTCCCAATAAGTTTGATGTGTCACATGACCCTCTTCCTATTGAAAAAACAAAAGTTGTGTTCATAATGTCCAACTTCAAAATGGCTCCCATGGTCACCACCCATCTTGAAAAGTTTTGCGCCTCACATATACCAATGTGCCACAAACAGGAAGTTAATATCACCAACCATTTATATTTTATTAAGGTGTATCCAAATAAATGGCCCACCCTGTATACTATTATACTATCGATTATTATCTTACCAGTAAACTCCGCAGTTCTCAAAAGAATCGCAAATCTGCTAGAACTGTGGAGTAGAGAACACTGACTGCTAGCACTGTGGTATTATAGCTTTATCATTAAATTGATCTGGCAAGTGGTTATGTGGCATCATATTCCAGCACAGATTACAGGTGTCTTCTTTTTCACACTAGGTCCTCATCAAGATGCTGAAGCTGCTACACGGTTCATTGAGAACACATATGTGCAGCTCTTTCACATGCAAACAAAAGCAGGAAAGGACAATAAAGATGAAGAACGATTAATTTACCCTCACAGGACCTGTGCTACAGATACACAAAACATCAGCAAAGTTTTTGACGTTATAAAGGCAGAAGTGCTCCGCCACTGTCTTAGTGACTATGGAATTTTATGACAATTACAAAATCTGATTCGCTGCTTTATGGTGTTGGCTTTATATGCACTAGCGTAGCAAAAGGGGATGCAGAGGTTGTGACCGCATTGAGGCCGTGGGACCACTAAGGGCCCTCTCTCAACCACAGTATTAGCTCTTCAATGGCTCTGTGCTTGTAATGATCACTTCTATAAATGCTTTGAATAGTGGTAATCATTAACAATCCCCTCCTCTGCTTACACCTCTCATACTGTGGAAGCCTTTGGCAGGTTTTGTTGTGCCATATGAATTGTTATACACAGAATGCTTGGGGTGCCCAATGTAAATCTTGTATTGGGACCCAAAGCTCCTTACCTTAGCCTCGCCACTGTTTATATGGTACTATACAGTCAAAGGACTAGTACATTGGACATTATGTCACCCCCCAGGGTTGGTGCTAATGTAGAGGCAAAGGGGGCAATTTCCCCAGGACCCCCAAGTTCTCCTGGGACCCCCCAGGTCTCCTCTTGTGCTTCCCAGGGCCCCTGCAAAGTTTTGTCAACATAGCATGTCAAGTTTGTCAACTGTCTCAGCGTGCTTCTCCATCCATTCTCTCATGCTGGGTCACTGAGAAGAGGCATCCCTGCAAGGATAAAGATGAAAGTGTATGGACTGGAGCAGCACTATGCTGACACAAACAGTGCAGGGGCCCCAAGCAGTACAGTAAAGTCGAGGGGGGAGATCTGGGGCGACGGTGACAGTTGACTCAGGGGCCAGTGGGGTGATTATGCTGGGGTAGTGGGGACAGGGGGCCCCCCAGGTTAATTTTGCCCAAGGGACCCATTGTGGCTTTAACCGGCCCTGATGTCACCAAGGTGTTTTGCTGTGTATATTTGTATCACTTTTAATACATAAAAATACCATTATTATAAGCATTGATGAGCAACGGATCAAATCCGTATGGGTTTCATTTGGATTTCATCCTCCTAATTAGTGCAGCTGTGTGGGTGTGTGTGTGGGGGGGGGGGGGGGGGGCGGAGGGGGCTGAACTTACCCAGCAGCCTTCTTCTTTAATCTGTCCCACGGCGCATCCCACACTGCGTTCCAAGCTGCGGTCATGTGAATACAAGCACTTCCTCCTTCCAGGTTATAGGAGGAAGCGTAGTAGCAGGGGCGTAACTAGAAGTCACCGGGCCCCCCTGCAAGAGTCTGGATCCCCCCCCCTCCCCGTGGGTGCATCCCCTATTGTTACGCCCCTGCGTAGTAGTCACGTGACGCAGCTTGGAACGCAGCATGGGATGGATTAAAGAAGAAGGCTGCTGGGTAAGTTTAACCGTCCATCCCCCTCCCCCCCCCCCTCACACACCTGCTCGGCTGCAGTAATTGGAGGTTGAAATCCAAATGAAACCCATTCGGATTTCATCCGGATTCAATCTGGAGATCAACACTAATTATGAGAGAGCTGACTAGAGAGAGAATCTGCATAGTCAGCCTTCTTAATTGGTGTATATCTCATGACAGATCCACAGCCGACATTGTCAGGTATAGAACTTTGCACACTGTAACTGTGAGTGATGTAAACCATAGCAAAATCATTATCACTATCTTCATTTTCATTTCACAGGTAATCCTTCCTACTACAACCAAGTATTGTATAGTATATGGATTTATTTCAAAACAATCATTTAGAGGCCAACAAACCGTTTAGGACTATGTGCTGAGGCATAAACAACAATTATTTGACTTGCTTATTGACTTACAGCCTTGAAAGTAGCTGTGTGTGCCTATATTCAGAAGAATGAATATGCCCTCCCTAGTTTTTAAAGCCGTGTTAAACTGATATGCAGGATGTTTAAGCATTAACTACTTGATGACCCACCCTTTACCCCCCCTTAAGGACCAGCGCTGTTATGAGTGATCTGTGCTGGGTGGGCTCTGCAGCCCCCAGCACAGATCAGGGTGCAGGCAGGGAGATCAGATTGCTCCCCTTTTTTCCCCCCTATGGGGATGATGTGCTAGGGGGGGTTTGATCTCTCCTGCCTGCTGTGGGTGGCGGGGGGGGGGCACCTCAAAGCCCCCCTCCGCGGCGAAATTCCCCCCTCCCTCTCCTACCTGGTCATCCCCGGGGATCGGGGCTGCACAGGACGCTATCCGTCCTGTGCAGCCAGTGACAGGACGTCCCCTGTCACATGGCGGCGATCCCCGGCCGCTGATTGGCCGGGGATCGCCGATCTGCCTTACGGCGCTGCTGCGCAGCAGCGCCGTACAATGTAAACAAAGCGGATTATTTCCGCTTGTGTTTACATTCAGCCTGCGAGCCGCCATCGGCGGCCCGCAGGCTATTCACGGAGCCCCCCGCCGTGATTTGACAGGAAGCAGCCGCTCGCGCGAGCGGCTGCTTCCTGATTAATTAAGCTGCAGCTGGCGACGCAATACTGCGTCGCTGGTCCTGCAGCTGCCACTTTGCCGACGCGCGGTATGAGTGCGCGGTCGGCAAGTGGTTAAAAGTCTGTTCCTTTCTCTCACAGAAAAGGATATGCAGGTAAAAAAAGGGCTCCGGAAACCAATTGCAAAAATAGTCTTTTATCATTAAAGCAGTATTAAACTCTGACATACGATTCAATAAAAAATTATTTTCCTACTTTTTATAACCCATACGGTTATCATTTGCTTTTGTGCACAAGTAGTATTCATTTAGAAATTACACGTTCCCAAAGTACAGTTTATTTGCTCTGAAAGCTGCCATTGCATTTAATTCATAGCTACAGTATTTATATTTTGTAATGTAACCAGTGATTATTTCTGAGCTGACTCTGGTCTGCACAAGTTAGGAGTTTCCACAGGGAATGTTTACACTCCTCTCTTGCTACAATTAAGTAAACACAAGATAATGTTATCACATGTTCGGATGAGGATCTCACTGCAGGGAGCTTTTTTATTGAAAAAGTAAGTCCTGTCCAGATGTACCCTTTATATTGTATTCCTCTCGTCTGTTTGCAATCTGATTTTATTCAGATTTGCATTGTATTTATAAGGCCTGAAGAAGGGTCACTTAACCCAAAATAAGTCGGCGTTGTCACCTAAAGAAATACAAGCCGTATATCATTTCAGGCCTCATTCACAGTGGGCCGTTGCGTTGTAATGTGACGTTAAAGTCACAACGCAGCATTACAAAGCAACGCAAATTAACCATTGCATACAGTAGGTACAGGAAAGCAATGAAAAGTATGCTTTCCTGTACCTGGTAATGTGTGCATTTAGAGGTAATGCACTGCAAGCAGTGAGTTACCATAACGCTACACATTACAATTCAACACTAACGTTGCACCGTGAACGTCCCATAGGATTAGCATTGCAGTCCGGTAAGCTGCGTTATAGGAGTTTATAACGCAAATCCTCAACATCCCACTGTGAATGAGGCCTCAAGCTTTAATAGGCCTAAGTTGCTTTTTATTGTTATTGGATGGATATGTTTATCAGTACTGAAGAATGTTTTGAATATTTTTGCAAATTTTGAATAGTACAGATAAAAGACCTTTTTTTTTGCAATTGGCTTCTGGAGCCCTCTTTTACCTGCATATCCTTGTAATCTATTCGTGTGACCATAGGTGCAGTGGAACACTACTAAGGATATACTGGTATTTTTTGTTTAATTCTCCCAATATGTTGATATTACCTTTCTCTCACAGAGACATGAAAACACAGTGGCACTTTATTAAAAAACAAACAAACAAAAAAACTTTAAACATAAACATAAATTTTCTTCTGTGGAAATTATTGCTCTCACATTCCCATGTATACTTCTTGTTTCTTGGGCAAGGTCTAAAAGCTGTTTCACACCAGAAGTGCTGTAAAGGAGCTTTTCTGATCACCTGCCATTTCCCACCAGATACCATAGCTTTTATTAAAATTCCAGTAGCATTTAGTCATAGCTGTCAAAATAGCTTATGAAAAATCGCCATAAACTTGCTCCAAAATCGCTAGCGTTTTTTGGTGTGAAGCAGCCCTAATACTGACATGCAAGGAAACGACCACTTTTCACTAAGCACTGCAGGATGTGGATCATTAAAGTGGAAGTATTTTTAATATTCATACCTATTTCTCCCCTATTATGGGTGTATTTAAGTTTATTTTTTTTAATTTTCAACAATAAGGCATTCTTTCCTTTATTTGTGTATTTAGCCACTCCCCCTGTGACATGCTGCCAAGGCAGGAAACCAGGTGCAGTGCTTGTCACAAGGCCAACTAGATGTGATTAATCTGTCCTCCCTCATTTTTGATGATGCATGTAGATCATTGCTAAGCAAAGGTCTCAGATTTTGCCCCACAGCTGATTTCATTTCAATCCAGTTGATTTTTAGGCTTTTGAAGAACATCCACAAATTTGCACCCTACAGACATTATGAATTACTGAGACAGCTAGGTACAGTACCAGCACCATCTTGTGATGTGGAGATCAAGGTCCCCTTGACCACAAGTGATTACATGTCTGAAACAGTTAACCAGGCCATCAATGATCTCTGGAAACTGATGGGTGAGAGGAGATTGGCGGCATCAGTCATGGGTCTCAATGCCCACTTTCACAGTGGGCACAAATCAAAGTTGAACCCCCAAATAACTCCAGGTACAGCACTAGATATCCTCTATCACAAAGGTGTTGGAAGATGTTAAGGCACAAATTTATCCGAAGGCACCACCCATCTTGACTGTGTAAGAAAAGAAGGCCTTGGTTTGGCTAATCAAGAAGCATGAGGTGGTGATCAAGCCTACGGATAAAGGCAGTAATATTGTTATATGGCCCGTAGAAGTGTATTTGTCGGAATGTTGGAGGCAACTACAGGGTGGGACGACTTATGCTTCGCTGTAAGGAGCTCCTATGAACTGTTATACATTGTGTTTCAAAATTAAAGCATTTATTGCAGGAAGTGACTTTTCATGGATAGAACCTCGGCAAACAGATTGGTCCCGAGTCATCCGAAAAACCAGTATGGTACTGTATCCCCAAAGTGCCAAAATATACCTTCTGCCCCTGGGATGTCCAATTTTTTCAGCCATTGGCTCAGTATTTGAACCATTATCAACATCAGTGCAGTTTCTAGGCTAAAATGCACCCAGGGCGAGGGTGTAAAAATTGCGCCCCCCCCCGGAGCAAGGTATGGGTGCCCGCAGTATAGGTTAGCCAGGTCTAGTTTCACTTAGTATAGGTCCCCCCAGTATAGGTAGCCAAGAATAGGTACCCCAGTATAGGTAGCCAGGCATAGGTGAGCCAGTATAGTTGCCCCCGCTATAGGTTAGCCAGGTAGGTGCCTCCAGTATAGGTAGCCAGTATAGTTGCCCCCAGTATAGGTTAGATAGGCAGGCGCCCCCGGTATAAGTTAGATAGGTAGGTGCCCCAGTACAGGTTAGCTAGGTGGGTGCCTCTAATATAGGTAGCCAGAATAGTTGCCCCCAGCATAGGTTAGATAGGTAGGTGCCCCCAGTATAGGTCATTTAGGTAGGTGTCTCCAATATAGGTAGCCAGTATAGTTGTCACCTGTATAGGCTAGCTAGGTAGGTAGATGCCCCCAATACAGGTTAGATCAGTGCCCCCAGTATAGGTTAGATAGGTAGCTGCCCCCCAGTATAGGTTAGATAGGTAGCTGCCCCCCAGTATAGGTTAGATAGGTAGGTTCCCCTCAGTATACGTTAGATAGGTAGGTGCACCCCAGTATAGGTTAGATTAGGTAGCTGCCCCCCCCTTCCAGTATAGGCTAGATTAGACAGGTGCCCCCCAGTATAGGTTAGATAGGTAGCTGCCCCCCAGCATAGGTTAGATTAGGTAGGTGCCCCCCAGTATAGGTTAGATAGGTAGCTGCCCCCCCAGTGTAGGTTAGATAGGTAGCTGCCCCCCAGTGTAGGTTAGATTAGGTAGGTGCCCCCCAGTATAGGTTAGATAGGTAGTTGCCCCCCAGTGTAGGTTAGATTAGGTAAGTGCCCCCCAGTATAGGTTAGATTAGGTAGCTGCCCCCCAGCGTAGGTTAGATTAGGTAGGTGCCCCCCAGGATAGGTAGCTGCCCCCCAGTGTTGGTTAGATAGGTAGCTGCCCCCCAGTGTAGGTTAGATTAGGTAGGTGCCCCCCAGTGTAGGTTAGATTAGGTAGGTGCCCCCCAGTATAGGTTAGATAGGTAGCTGCCCCCCAGCGTAGGTTAGATTAGGTAGGTGCCCCCCAGGATAGGTTAGATAGGTAGCTGCCCCCCAGCGTAGGTTAGATTAGGTAGGTGCCCCCCAGGATAGGTTAGATAGGTAGCTGCCCCCCAGCGTAGGTTAGATTAGGTAGGTGCCCCCCAGGATAGGTTAGATAGGTAGCTGCCCCCCAGCGTAGGTTAGATTAGGTAGGTGCCCCCCAGGATAGGTTAGATAGGTAGCTGCCCCCCAGCGTAGGTTAGATTAGGTAGGTGCCCCCCAGGATAGGTTAGATAGGTAGCTGTCCCCCATAATGGAGGGGGGAAGCACCGTAGCCGCGGAGAGGGCAACCCGACCTCTCCCGGGCCGCCCTCCGTGCTCCCCCCTCAGATATATAGTGAGCAGCAGCAGCCAGGGAGGGAGCGCTGTATACAACATACCTCCCTGGCTCCAAGCGCTGCTCTCTCGCCGCCGGTCTTCTCCCATCTGCCTACACGCGTATACATACGCTGCTTCCGGCTAAACAGGAAGCAGCGTGTATAAGCGTGTATGCAGAGAGAAGAAGACCGGCGGCGAGAGAGCAGCGCTTGGAGCCAGGGAGGTATGTTGTATACAGCGCTCCCTCCCTGGCTGCTGCTGCTGCTCACTATACATCTGAGGGGGGAGCACGGAGGGCGGCCCGGGAGAGGGAGGGAGAGGTCGGGTTGCCCTCCCCGCGGCTACGGTGCTTCCCCCCTCCATTACAGCGCCCCCCTCCCAACAGCGCCCCGGGCGGTGGCACGCCCCGCACGGGGCTAGAAACGGGCATGATCAACATCCATGGATAGCAAGCTAAGACCTTTAGTAAGGGTACTGCCATCTTTTGCCGAGGGCACGGCAGATGTTCTGACGGTATTGGAGTCTATTGGTAGGAGAAGTTCTCTCTGGCTAGTATTGATGTGACCTCCCTGTACAGCAGTATCAGGCACGAGGATGGCCTAAGGGCTGTTGAGTCATTTGTACCCCATTTACAGGAAACCCCGGGAGTATACCGCTTCATACTGTCTGTTCTGGAGCAGGTCCTGACTTGCATCACCTTCCTCTTCGGTGGCGGGTGGTTCCATCAGGAGGTTAGCACGGCCATGGAGACCCCTGTGGCCAACTCCTTCATGGGACGTTGGGAGTTAGATCATGTCTTTTCCGTATGTCACATGACATACAGAGGAGAGTGACATTGGCCTCAATTCACTAAGATCATGCTGGAGATAAGGCAAGAGAAAACTTACCTCCACACAGTGAGAGAGTTATCTTATCTCTTCATTCCTTAACCACTTGAGGACCCACCCTTTACCCCCCCTTAAGGACCAGCGCTGGTTTGAGTGATCTGTGCTGGGTGGGCTCTGCAGCCCCCAGCACAGATCAGGGTGCAGGCAGGGAGATCAGATTGCCCCCCTTTTTTCCCCCCTATAGGGATGATGTGCTGGGGGGGTCTGATCTCTCCTGCCTGCTGTGGGTGGCGGGGGGGGCACCTCAAAGCCCCCCTCCGCGGCGAAATCCTCCCCCTCCCTCTCCTACCTGGCCCCCTCCTGGAGATCCGGCTGCACAGGACGCTATCCGTCCTGTGCAGCCAGTGACAGGCTGTCTCCTGTCACATGGCGGCGATCCCCGGCCGCTGATTGGCCGGGGATCGCCGATCTGCCTTACGGCGCTGCTGCGCAGCAGCGCCGTACAAATGTAAACAAAGCGGATTATTTCCGCTTGTGTTTACATCTAGCCTGCGAGCCGCCATCGGCGGCCCGCAGGCTATTCACGGAGCCCCCCGCCGTGATTTGACAGGAAGCAGCCGCTCGTACGAGCGGCTGCTTCCTGATTAATTAGGCTGCAGCTGGCGACGCAGTACTGCGTCGCTGGTCCTGCAGCTGCCACTTTGCCGACGCACGTTATGAGTGTGCGGTCGGCAAGTGGTTAAGTTACCTCCTCTGTAGTTAAGTTACCTCCTCTGTAGTTATTTTCACACGCAGTTAACAGCCTGTTAACAGCCTGAAGAGTTAACTTTAGAGCTCTCACCTTAACTTAAAGAGACACTGAAGCGAAAAAATATATATGATATAGTGAATTGGTTGTGTACTATGAATAATTACTAGAAGATTAGCAGCAAAGAATATATTCTTATATTTTTATTTTCAGGTATATAGTGTTTTTTCTAACATTGCATCATTCTATAATATGTGCAGATTACACAACACTCAGCATTCAAAATGATTCATTCAGAGCAGTCTGTGAACTTATGACCTCTCCTCTGGCAGAGAAAAAGTAAATAGTTAACTAACAGTTGAGATAATAAAAGTCAGAAAACAGCCCTCTCCACGACTTTGAAAGTCATAGAGCTTAATGGCTTTTTTGCATAGAGATAACAACTGGAGTTTCTTAACTCTTCCTGTACTGGAAACAATTAGACTGATGTATCTGATCTTAATGTTTTATTTCTTAGCTGTACTACACATACAAATCATAATATCCTAATTTTTTTTTCGCTTCAGTGTCTCTTTAAAGACAAGAGAGTTAACTTTAGGTTTGCCTGAGGTAAAATGTTTCCTGAATACTACATGCCTTATCACTATGGTGATAACTCTAGAAACATTATTAAAGACAGGAGATAAGCTTAGCGAATTGAGGTCAATGAGCTGTATGACCCTCGTACAGTGAAGAGGAGAGTAGAGTGCTGGCCCATCCTCAGAAGCTGGTAATGTATGGCTCCACTGACGCTCTGCATTAGGTACAGAAACAGGCCCTAGCAGACACCTGTGATGGAAAATAATACTGTGAGTGTGTGTGTGTTTGCGCCGCGCGCAGGGGTGGTGCGGGGTCTCAGCTGACCGATCCCTGTTGCTGTTAAGCACCTCTGTTAATATTCTTTTCATTATATCAGTTTGCAAATTATACCATTTAGTAGAATTGTCATTGAAATTCAGAGCCTCTCACCTAATATATTGCAAAGTCCTAATATTGCTAGTAATAGTATTCTTGTTTGAAATTTAACCTTAGCCTGGCACTGTGTCAGGCAAGAAAAATTAGCTGAAAGTGGTATGCCCAACACGGCGTCGGGTATGCCGCCCAGGAGGTTTTCTATTTCACCTTTTCTCCCCAGGATAGGTTAGCTAGCTATAAGTGCCCTAGTATAGGTGTCCCTCCTCAGCGTTCCCCCCCCCCCTTCCCCCCACAGCGATATCCCTAACCCGCTCCCTCCCTCTGCAGCGATAGTGGGCAGGCGGCAGACCGTCTCTTTTACTCACTGTGCCTCTTTCCCACACTGATAGCACTACCAGCTCCATTCTTCTGTGTCCACGTACCAGGATGTGGCTTGATGATGTCATCAAGCCGTGGACACAGGACACTGGAGCTGGTGGGGGGATCAGGGTAGGAGAGAGGCACAGTGAGTAACAGCTCTGACCAGCTGCTTTCGCTTCAGAGGGAGAGAGAAAGGAAGGGGGAACCCAGAAGGGGGGGAGAGGGGTCCTATACTGGGGCACCTATAGCTGGCTAACCTATACTGGGGCACCCATACCTGGCTAACTTGTACTGGGGCACCTATAGCTAACTAACCTAAACTGGGGCACTTATACCTAGCTAACCTATACTGAGCAGCGATAGCTAGCTAACCTGTATTGGGGCAAATATAGCTAGCTAACCTATACTGGGGCACCTACAGCTGGCTAACCTATACTGGGACACCTATATATCGCTAACCTATACTGGGGCACCTACAGTATACCTGGCTACCTATACTGGAGGCACTTATACTCACCATTGGTGTGCTGATCCCTCGTCATGTACTTTCAATAGTGACATGTTCCCCGGCGATCTATGTTAATGACGCCAGGGTCATGCAGCCTCATCAACATCTGGTGGCAAACTAATTTTTTTTTGTATAGAATTCAATACAATAACCTGCAGGGGATGAGCAGCACCGCACAGTGGATGACACAGCACAGGTAATGTATACATGCATACACAGGGAGTACATTTATACACTAAGGGGGCAGGAGTGGACTCTGCTGATTTCAGAGAGATTTCATGCTGAAATTGATCAGGAATTGGCCTGCAATGTATGGGCAGCCAACAGATATCTCTCCAATCAGATTGAATCAGAGAGAGATTTGTCTCTAAAGCCCCATACACACGCTCAACAAAAGTCTTTTAAATTCACAATTCTCAAACAACTTTTGTTGTTGAAACAAGTTGAAACAACCAAAAAAAGTTGTTTGCTGTTGTTCAAACGACTGATAAGACGCAACTCAAATCAATCCAACAGTTGGATTAACTTGAGCTGCATCTTATCAGTTGTGTGAACAATAACAAACAACTTTTTTGGTTGTTTCAACAACAAAAGTTGTTTGAGAATTGCGCATTTTAAAGACTTTTGTTGAGCGTGTGTATGGGGCTTTAGTCAAATCTGCCCATCATTGCTGGATTTATGGCTACGTTTATATTCCTTATTAGTGCAGGATGAGCCGCTGCAGCTTGGAAATGAAGTCATTTTGAAATTTAGTTTTTGATTTGATTTTGTGTTTCAAGCTTTTATTATACTCAAAATGTATACTAGACTATTGCTTGACACATTTTGGTAAGTTACAGGAAAAAGGGTTATGAAAATGTATTGGATCACAGAAACTGAACACCAGGGAGGTTAAATAAAGGAGAGTGCTAGCGAAAAGGAAAACAATTGTAAGCAGTTTTAAAAGCATTGACAAAATGTTATTTTCTTTTAATCTACCCTCTAGCTCAGTGGTCCTCAAACTAAGGCCCGTGGGCCGAATGTGTGGCCCCCTGAGGCTTTTTTACCGCCCCCCCCCCCCCACACACACACAAAATGGATTACTTATTGATGCGGTCAGCTACATCTTTAAATATTGGTAGTCCGCATTTAGAATAGCAGTGCTGGCACCACCCATCCACATGGAAGCCAGAAAGCAGTAATTCGCTGGTTTCCAATCAAATTCCACATCAGTTAACACTGCTGTCCAATTGGACTGCAGGTTGTCACCTGGGTATGCTTCACAGTCTGGCCCGCAAAGACTTCTACATCATTTTATGTATACTCCGGCCCCCCAGCAGTCTGAAGTATGTTGACCCGGCCCTCGACCCAAAACGTTTGGGGACCCCTGCTCTAGCTTATGCAATAATGGTTTTGAATACCAGTGGCTTTATCATACATAAAGCTGTCCACACCTTTTACTTTAAAGGGGAACTGAAGAGAGAGGTATATGGAGGCTGTCATGTTTATTTCCTTTTAATCAATACCAGTTGCCTGGCAGCCCTGCTGGTCTATTGCTCTGCAGTAGTATCTGATTAAAACCAGAAACAAGCATGCAGCTAGTCTTGTCAGATCAGACTTATAAGTCTGAACCACTGAAACACCTGATCTGCTGCATGCTTGTTCAGGGGCTATGGCTAATAGTATTAGAGGCAGAGGATCAGCAGGGCTGCCAGGCAACTGGTATTGTCTAAAAGGAAATAAACATGACAGCCTCCATATACCTCTCTCTTCAGTTCCCCTTTAAACTTCAAAAATAAAGGCTACAAAATTCATCACACCATAAATAGGCAAAAAGTACCAGGCCTACTCAGTAAATAAGTTAATTGAGACAAGAACCACGCCTGTATAGTGTGGCGAGTTTAAGCCTGGCATAAAGGTAAAGAGATTAAAAAAACATATTTTAATATATATTAAATTAGATAATCTATGGTGTGCCAAAGGCTTCTCCAAAATGATAAAATGCCATAATAACATTAAAGATAATCTACAGCATTACCCCAGGATACCAGTAATACACTTGCACTGCTACAAAAAGATACGAATAGTAATCAGATGTTCTAACAAAAACTACCTGGAGTATTAGCAATCTGGGTCACTGCATACTAACATTTTTCATGCATAATAACTACAGAAGTTCAGAAAGGATGCAAAAATCCCACAGGCCTATGTAATCCAAGAGGAAACCACTGGAGTAGATAGTAAACTTGCATACATGCAAAAATGGCACCAGGAAATTTGGGCGCAGGGCAAAACCAAAAAATATCTCGCCCTACTCCTGCAAATGTCCCAGCAGCATTAACTACTATTCCCCTTCCAGGCCCTCGTAGACTCAAGGGACTCATACACTGATTCTTTGGAATTGATTGATCGGAAATCGATTCTATCAAATCTATCGATAGATTTGTGGTTTCTATCGACTTGATCTATGTGACAGGATGGAAAATCTAGGTCGATCTGCAGATTGATGGCCCATAGAGTTGCATTGGATCTAATAGTCCAATAATGCATTTAGATTGATTTCCAATAGATTTCATTCTGAAATCTATTGGAAATCTGTTCCTAGTGTGACACACACATCAGATTCCTGTCAGATTCAACTTGACAGGCATCTCCCAGAAATCTATCTGATGGTGCAAATCTATAAGTGTATGGCCACGTTCAGGGGTAAGATGTAATTCACCCGCCAGCCATTCCTGGCGGATGAATTACATTATTTATATAGTAATTTGGTGGCCATCTGACAGCATCCAAATTACTGTCTGAGCGCCGATATAACCAGGGGAGCCTTTACCGTCTGGCACTACAAGCAGCTGCTTGGAGCGGCATGAAGGGGGGCGGGGGGGGGAGACTGCGGCTGATCACCGCTATTAAAATCAGCTGCAGCTGCACTTGTCAGCAATCGTGGTTTATTTGCACCACGTGTTCTGCCGCTTCTATGCACGCCCCCCGCCCAGGCCCAGCCAATAGACTTGGAGGAAAGTCTTACAAGAGTCCCGCCCACTCCACCTCCTCCGAATCGCCTTGCCCGCCCGCCGCTCCTCTCCCTAGCAGCAGCCGCACAGTTTTTTTACTGTGTGCGTGCGGCGCCGCCTCTAACTCCCCCCCCCCCCCCGCCTGACTCTCCTGGCCGGCGCCGGATGCCTGAGGGGACAAGGAGATTGCACTACCGTGTCCGTGCCCCCTGCTGAGCCCCCCTTGGCCGGCCTTGCATGTGTTCCACTCTCTCCCCCCGCCACCCCCAAACAAGTGGCTGCATTCATTCAGAGAGGAGTGCATTGCAGGCAGCCTAGTAGGGTAAGCCCATTCTAGGCTAATAAATAGGAGACACCGAGAGCCCAAGTATGTATTGGAAACCGTGGATAAATGTAAGTGTGAAATGAATATACTCAGGGGCGTAGGAATAGGCCCTGCAGCCCCTGCGCCCGCGGGGGGGCCCGCCCCCCCCCTGGGGCCCGCTCGGGGCCGTTTTGTGGGTGCTGGAGGGGTGGCAGCATGAGGGGAAAGCCTTGCCCACAGTCGGCGGGTAGAGGGGTAGTTCCCCCCTCTCCCTCACCTCGGGGCTCTCCCCTCTGCGCTCCCCTCCAGCTCGTAAGTGTCTGTGGGGCTGTGGTGGGCAGCGAGCGGCGGGCAGATACATACCTGCTTCCGTGCGTTCCATCGGAGACTTCTCCCTCTAGCAGCTGACGTCACTTCCGGAAGTGACGTCAGCCGCTAGAGGGAGAAGTCTCCGATGGAACGCACGGAAGCAGGTATGTATCTGCCCGCCGCTCGCTGCCCACCACAGCCCCACAGACACTTACGAGCTGGAGGGGAGCGCAGAGGGGAGAGCCCCGAGGTGAGGGAGAGGGGGGAACTACCCCTCTCCCCGCCGACTGTGGGCAAGGCTTTCCCCTCATGCTGCCACCCCTCCAGCACCCACAAAACGGCCGCGAGCGGGCCCCGGGGGGGGGGGGGGGCCCGCTCAGAAAATCTGCAGGGGGGCCCGGTGGGGCCTAGTTACGCCCCTGAATATACTCACAAACATGGGTTACCTCTGAGGCAACCACTGTAGATGCAGGTGAGGAGATTAGACCTGTCTTCACTCAGGATTAAGATGTCGCTCTCTGTAGATCAGGAAAGTAGGGGTAGGTCACCCCTCCACCAGGGGTGGACACAGTATTATCGTAAGAGAACAGAGGCGCCAGCAGGATAAAAGGTAATAAAAATTTTAAAATTTGCTGGGAGGCAGTGGTGGACTTACCTCCGGAAAGCAGACTCAATATACTGTCTGAATTAAACAAATAAATGTATTATTGGTACCCCAAAAGATGCAACGCGTTTCGCAGGCACAGCCCGCTTCATCAGGCAATAAGATAGGGGACAAACAGTAGCTCGTCAGTAGCACGAGTGGCACCTCTGTGAGGCACAGAGGTGCCATTCATGCTACTGACGAGCTACTGTTTGTCCCTTATCTTATTGCCTGATGAAGCGGGCTGTGCCTGCGAAACGCGTTGCATCTTCTGGGGTACCAATAATAAATTTATTTGTTTAATTCAGACAGTATTTTGAGTCTGCTTTCCGGAGGTAAGTCCACCACTGCCTCCCAGCAAATTTTAAAATTTTTATTACCTTTTATCCTGCTGGCACCTCTGTTCTCTTACGACCATACTAGGCTAAAGTTGTGATCACTGCTTGCTGGCTGCATTAATAACAAAAAAAAAGTGGACCTGAACTCTTATACAGGACAGACGGAAAACGTGAAGAAATGCACCAGGCCTGAAATACACCCTGTATGTATTTAGATTTAGACTGTTTAATTCACCCTCATTTGTTACTGATCGCAAGTTGTAATTTGATCCTCCCCTATGTCACCTGACTGCCATGCCACAACAGATAAGCTCATTAGAAAGCACAGGATGTTAACAATATGTATGCTTCCATGAAAGGAAGAAGTAGAAAAAGTGCTGATTTATTTTAAGATTTGTATCAGCTGTAACAAAGAAATGTTTTTGTTTAAAGTGTACCAGAGACGAGCAGCGTCTTTGGTACAATACTTACCTTAGGCTTCCTTAAAAACCGTTATGGCTGCTCGTTCCTTGCCATCTCCCTGGGTGACTTCAGTCACCCGTAATTGTCCCCGAAAGCCTGGCCGAGTTGCGCTCAGTCACACATGTGCGGCCCGTCCAGGTGCGCTCCTGTCCCTGGGAGCGATCTGTGCTTGCGCAGTACAAGTACAGGGACGGGAGCGCGCCTGGCCGAGCCACACATGCGCGATGGAGTGCAGCCAGGCTTTCGGAGACAACGGCAGGTGACATGAGTCACCCAGGGAGATGTCGAGGGACGAGCAGCCCTAACGGGGCATAAGAAAGCCCCAGGTAAGTATGGAATTTGATACGCTTCTCATCTCAGGTTCAATGTAAAAGTTATTATGCTGTTGCCTATCTTTAAGAGCAGACAGGACATTCTGAGTTCAGGTCCGCTTTAAAGTGTACCAGAGATCACGATTTATAAAGAGATCACGATTTTTTTTTTTTACTTACCAGCGGCTTCCTCCACCCCCATAAGCACGGTACTTCCCTCACCATCCTCCCGCAGTCCTCCGTTTTAGCGATAATCTGCTCCGGTATTTAGTTCAGTGACGTCAGCCGGGGTCTTCTGTGCATGCACAGAAGGTTAGTGCTGATTACCGCTGAATGGAGGGCAATGGGAGGGTGAGGAGGGATTCATCCATGCTAATGGGGCTGGAGGAAGCCCGAGGTAAGGAAAAAATTTTGTAATTCGTGATCTCTGGGGTCACTTTAATGGTATTGTAAACAAACAGTCCCACGATGTCTGATGCTGAGAATACACAATAGGTTTTTGGAATTTACTGTCCGATTGATTTCCATTCACTTCTATGAGAAATCAATCAGAAAAACGATCGAAAATCAGATCGGAAATGTTGGAAATTATCTATTGAACCATCTATCGGCCAAAACATCTCATGGTGTATTCCCAGCATTATGGTTTGCCTTCATAGTAATCTATAAGGGGAAAATTATCTGTCACTGGGGATGGGGAAGAGTGAGTTGTCACAAGTTCAGGGGGGCTGTGAACTGTCACTGGGGGAGTAGTGAGCTGTCAAGTGGTCCAATGTTCCCTGTCGCTGAGCAGGTCCCCCCTGCAGATCGGGGTCGCACTTGTCCTCTATTATGAGTGCAGCCATGCAGTAGCCACGCAAGTACGGCCACACATGCGCAGTAGCATGAAGCCCACAGCTCTGGTCTTACTGCGCATTCTCGGGCATACTCATGTGGCTACTGTGCAGCCATACTGAAGGAAGAGGAGGTGCGCCACCCTGATATGATTAGCATCAATGCCTTTTTAGGGGACATCAGAGCACTGAGGGAAGCCTCATTAGGATCCTGAGGCATCCCTTCACTCTATATATTTATAGATGGGGTAGCACAGGGGTGTAGTGGTTAGCCCTCTTGCCTTGCAGCACTGGGTCCCTGGTTCAATCCTAGCAAGGGCACTATCTGCAAGGAGCTTGTATGTTCTCCCCATGGCTGTGTGGGTTTCCTCCTGGCACTTCAGTTTCTTCCCACATCACAAAAACATACAGATAAGTTAATTGGCTTCCCCCTAAAATTGGGCGTAAACTATGATACACGCTACACAATACATACTTAGACATATGACTATAGTAGGGATTCGATTGTGAGCCCCTCTAAGGGACAGTTATGTGACAAGACAATATACTCTGTACAGCACTATGTAATATGTTGGTGCTATATAAATACTAATTTCTAATAATATATAGCACTGACATCTTCTGCAGCACATTACAGAGTACATAGTCATGTCACTGACTGTCCTCAGAGGAGCTCACACTCTAATCCTGCCATAGTGTAATGTCCTACCACAGGGGTAGGGAACCTTTTTGGCCGAGAGAGCCATAAACACGACATATTTTAAAATGAAATTCTGTGAGAGCCATACAATATGTTTAAAACTAAATACAAGGTAATGTGTACATTTTATGCAAAACAAACACTTTTTAAAGTACAATAAGTGTCTGCATTCTTTAATAACGTTGTTATGCAGTTGCTAATGGTTAGGATTAGGTTGTGAACTCCTGGGCAGGGGGAGATGGCTAGGGGTGGTGGGTTGGGAAGGCCGGTCAGGGGACAGGGGCGAAACTAGAAATCACTGGGCCCCCCCTGCGAAAATGTGGATGGGGCTCCCCCATAGGTGCCAAATAATCATAATGGGGCAGCGGTTCGCCATAAAGTAATTCTAATGCAGCAATGTTTCACCAGAAATTAATCGTAAAGTGGGGAGCATTTCACCATAAAATAATCGTACACTGGCCAGCATTCACCAGTAAATAATGGGAGCGGCAGGTCAGGGTGCGGAGAGGTAGGTCAAGGTGCTGGGTGGGCAGGTGATATTGCTTGGTGGGTGGACAGATGAGGTGCACAATAGTCCACATGGTGGAGGGCCGGCTGGCCACAAAATGCAATCTCATTGGCAGACGATTTCCCCACAAATGCAATCTCATTGGCAGACAATTTCCCCACAAATGCAATCTCATTGGCAGACAATTTCCCCACAAATGCAATCTCATTGGCAGACAATTTCCCCACAAGTGCAATCTCATTGGCAGACTATTTCCCCACAAGTGCAATCTCATTGGCAGACGTTTTCCCCACAAGTGCAATCTCATTGGCAGACGTTTTCCCCACAAGTGCAATCTCATTGGCAGACGTTTTCCCCACAAGTGCAATCTCATTGGCAGACGTTTTCCCCACAAGTGCAATCTCATTGGCAGACAATTTCCCCACAAATGCAATCTCATTGGCAGACAATTTCCCCACAAATGCAATCTCATTGGCAGACAATTTCCCCACAAGTGCAATCTCATTGGCAGACTATTTCCCCACAAGTGCAATCTCATTGGCAGACGTTTTCCCCACAAGTGCAATCTCATTGGCAGACGATTTCCCCACAAATGCAATCTCATTGGCAGACGCTTTCCCCACAAATGCAATCTCAATTGGCAGACTATTTCCCCACAAATGCAATCTCATTGGCAGACAATTTCCCCACAAGTGCAATCTCATTGGCAGACTATTTCCCCACAAGTGCAATCTCATTGGCAGACGTTTTCCCCACAAGTGCAATCTCATTGGCAGACGATTTCCCCACAAGTGCAATCTCATTGGCAGACGATTTCCCCACAAATGCAATCTCATTGGCAGACAATTTCCCCACAAGTGCAATCTCATTGGCAGATGATTTCCCCACAAGTGCAATCTCATTGACAGACAATTTCCCCACAAATGCAATCTCATTGGCAGACAATTTCCCCACAAGTGCAATCTCATTGGCAGATGATTTCCCCACAAATGCAATCTCATTGGCAGACAATTTCCCCACAAATGCAATCTCATTGGCAAACTATTTCCCCACAAATGCAATTTCATTGGCAGATGCAATCTCATTGGCAGACGATTTCCCCACAAATGCAATCTCATTGGCAGACAATTTCCCCACAAGTGCAATCTCATTGGCAGACGATTTCCCCACAAGTACAATCTCATTAGCAGACAATTTCCCCACAAGTGCAATCTCATTGGCAGACGATTTCCCCACAAATGCAATCTCATTGGCAGACGCTTTCCCCACAAATGCAATCTCAATTGGCAGACTATTTCCCCACAAATGCAATCTCATTGGCAGACAATTTCCCTACAAATGCAATCTCATTGGCAGACGATTTCCCCACAAATGCCTATCCTATCTCATTGGCAGACGATTTCCCCACAAATGAATTTACCAGACTGGAGTGACCTCCTGGACCTGTCCTGGAGTGACTGCGGCGGCTCCTGCGGCGGCGGCGACGGCTGCTGCTGGCTTGTGCGCTCCGGAGCAGTACCTATGGGTGCGGCTGCCTCCGGGTCGCACGTCGTGGGGTCGGCTCCTCCCCCCGCCAAGCTGCCTCAGTTCCCGCCGGCTGCGCCGATGTGTCACACGTAACGTGTGACATCACACAGGCAGCGCCAGCATCAGCGCAATTACAAACACCCGGCATGGAGGAGGGGGGCGGGGCGGCGGCGCAGATTACCGGCATGGAGGAGGGGGGCGGGGCGGCGGCGCAGATTACAGCGGGGCAGATTACTAAACACAGGCTCTCTGGCCGCTCTGTCACCCGTCTTTTAGCGAGCCAGAGAGCCATACGCAGGCATGAAAAGAGCCATATATGGCTCGCGAGCCATAGGTTCCCGACCCCTGTCCTACCATATTATTATTGTGTATTTGTATAGCACTGACACCTTCTGCAGCACTTTACAGAGTACATAGCCATGTCACTGACTGTCCTCAGAGGAGCTCACAATCTAATCCTACCATAGGCATAGTCTAATGTCCTACCATATTATTATTATTATGTATTTATATAGCACTGACATCTTCTGCAGCACTGTACAAGGTACATAGTTATGTCACTGACTGTCCTCAGAGGAGCTCACACTCTAATCCTACCATAGTCATTGTGTAATGTCCTACCATATTATTATTGTGTATTTATATAGCACTGACATCTTCTGCAGCACATTACAGAGTACATAGTCATGTCACTGACTGTCCTCTGAGAAGCTCACACTCTAATCCTACCATAGTCCTAATGTAATGTCCTACCATACTTTAGCAGCACTCTACAGAGTGAATAGAGATGTCACTAACTGACTGTCCTTACAGAAGCAGAGTCTAATGACAATCATCGTCACAGTGTGATGTTTTCACTCTAGTTTTGTTATGTAAAAAAGCATATGTGTATCATCATCTGCATTTGATCTTGTTGCAGAAATTCAACAGAACTGCAGCTTAGTCTAAATAAGAACTGACTGCAATTTATATTCTGGACACTAGGTGTCGCTGCTGCTGATGCTTCTACAGTGATGTCTATGGTTATCTCTCTATATTTCTTTTAGGTGTGTCCAGTGCTTCCTGTGTGTGTTCACCGTTTGTGTTTTAGCCTGTCACCATGTTAGGTGATTTGCTGTATGTTGCAGAATCCAAGTTTAAGTAAAACCAAGTTCCTGTTACTACTTCTTGTCTGGACTGCAGTGCTTCATTAGATCCAGTAATCAAGCGCAACTCTAACAGATCTGTGGCGGACATGATACATGAAATAGTATTATGTGGGGAATTATGTCTTGCCTTGTTCTGTGGGGGACGTGTTATGTGCATTTGATCTGTGGGGGACATGTTATGTGCATTTGATCTGATATCTGATATATCTGATTGTAATGTTTACATTGTTCATTTGTACACTATATTTAATTGTTCTTAAGTAATATTGTTCCATGCACGCAAATTTTATTGGGGGGGGGGGGGCACAGGTTTTCTCGCCTGGAGTGACAAAATGGCTAGAGGCGCCCTTGGATATAACTGTAATTCACATTACGGCTTATGGCGGCACATGGTGTGCCCAAATTTCCCTGAACCATTTCTGCGTTGTCTCGAGTAAACTGTTCCCTTAAAGGAGTCATCAGGGCAAATCTAGTAAAATGAGTGGTACTTACCGAGGGCTTCCTCCAGCCCCAAGCTCCGGCCCACTTGGCGGTGATTGACAGCGCTGATCACGCAGGCGCAGTACAGAGTGACCTCCAGGTCGCTCTGACGTCATCGCCGGGGATCGGGTCGGAGCTCCGGCGAACGGCTGCGGGCAGAGCTGCGGCGAGGGAGGTCCTTGGAGCTTGGGGCTGGAGGAAGCCCCCGGTAAGTACCACTCATTTTACTAGATTTGCCCTGATGACTCCTTTAAATCATTGCATTGTACAACCATTTTGGTTTGAGCGCTTGCAGTAAGCAGCTGCTCTAAATATTCCTGGACTATGCCACGAGGAGGTGTCCTGCAGCAAACCATAGGAGTCAAATGGTAGAGTCCAAAAATGCTTGATAAACACATGATTCCAAATGTATTTATTGGATTTCACAGGGGGTTCACATGGGGTTAGTTCAAGGGATGGGAAACACTTATTTTGAAGTGTCCTTGAGGTGACGTGACATGATGAGATAAACGTGTATGTACAGTGCCAATCTTATAAATAACTAGGCTGTGTTACTTTTCTTCTTTTTCTGCCTGAAATAGTTAAATACTCAGATATGCAAGTGACAGTTTCTCTCCAGTTGAGACAGGACCTAATCGGACTATAGCATAATCCTCACTGTGATAAGGAATGACAACCATAAAACTCTTGCCGGAAAGAGAACAGCTTCTGAGTGCAGGGGATAGATTTAAAAAAGGTCAGTAGTTCATTGAGTGTAGGCCCAGCCCACTGCACGTGCACCAGCATAATAATGATATTCCGCGACCCAATGTGGTACCAAAGTCAGACACTGATCCACATAAGCTGACACTGTGCAGAACTAGATCCAGCGGCAGTGCCCCAATGGACACACGTAATATTTAAAGTACATGGTATGGTAGCGGGGAGGGGGCAAGCCAGAAGTGATCAAAGTGTCAGACTTATTCTAATGGGACTGTTTTTGTGTCGGATTTTATTTAGCAACAGAGCTCCTAGTGACAGCCATGTTTTCCTACTTTGTCCAACATTGGGCCTACACTGGTACACGCCAGTGCATCCATTGGGCTATAGCTCTCAGTTTTCAAGCAGTTTGTGTGATAGGTATTATTACTATTTAATGTATGAAATTTTATGCCAGTATATTGTTAGTCTGAGTCCCCAGAGTGGGTTGTGTTTTCTATTCTTATTACAATTTATCATTTGAATCTTATTTATTATTCAATGTGATAGCCTGGCAATGGCTTATGCTAGGTACACAAGATGAGATTTTCTGGCAGATTTACTGTCGATTTGATTATTTACAACAGGTCTGATTTCTGATCGATTTTCTGATCAATTTTCCATTCACTTCTATGAAGAATCAATCGGAAAATCAATCAAAAATCAGATCGGACATGTTGGAAATAATCGATCTGACAGTAAATCTGCCAGAAAATCACAGTGTATACCAGGCATTATTAACCACGAAAGGCATAACTGTGTTTACTTTTCAGTCCTAGTTCTAACAATAACAATAAGCACACAACGGTTCACACAGACATTTAATGACCTTAAAGAGAAACTCCAACCTAGAATTGAACTTTATCCCAATCAGTAGCTGATACCCCCTTTTACATGAGAAATATGATGCTTTTCACAAACAGACCATCAGGGGGCGCTGTATGACTGATTTTGTGCTGAAACCCCTCCCACAAGAAGCTCTGAGTACCGCGGTACTTTTGGCAGTTTGTTACAATGTAACAAGGCTCACAGACAGGAAATAGCTGTTTACAGCTGTCTCTGACAGCCAAAACAGCTAGGAGCAGCTACATAACCTGCCCACAGTAAAAATGTCACCATGTAATAAATGTCAGGATGTAAATCGGGGAGAGGAAAGATTTTACAATGGACAAACACTGACTAAATCATTTATACATAATTATTGTAAAAATTAAGCACTTTTTTTTTACTACATTTTCACTGGAGTTCCTCTTTAATAACCAGAGAATTGTTGTTAAAAAAAGCACAGTATATGCCTGCTGGAACCAAATAGCATTACTCAGATCTCAGGGTCTTCGTGTTTAGAGATAACCTGTCTGATCCATGCTAGGTATTTGCCAACTCTTGCATAGACACCTGGTGGGTGATGATATCCAAATGACACTATGCCCTCCTGAAACCCTCCACAGATAAGAGGCCCTCCAGAATCTCCCTGAAACACACAATAAGAAACAGCATCAGATTACATAACACTGAACCAACATTACGCATTTGAACAGACCTTATTACTGTTAATTTTATGGGAACTTCTTACTTTTTGACCCCCTCTAAAGTAAAACCCGGTCTTTAAAGAGACTCTGTAACAAATTGTTTATCTTTATTTCTTCTATGCTATAAGTTCCTATGCCTTTTCTAATGTGGTCTGGCTTACTGCAGCTTTTCCTAATTGCACAGTAGCTGTGTTATCTCTGTTATATGATCTAATCTTCTCTCTATAGTCGGCACAGTCAGGCTGAGGCAGTCAGACTGGAATGTGCAGGGCTGCTTGTGATTAGCTAGAAGCTGTACACACCCCCTGCAGGCTCTGTGTGACTAACACACTCTGCTTAGCTGAGCCTATTAGAAGCTGGTTAGTTTGTTTGTAAACACTGCCTAAAACTGGCAATTACAAGCCAGGTTTGCAGCAGAGAATGGCAGAAACAGCACAGAGGGGACCAGGAGCACATAATGAATAGAATGGTATGCTTTTTATTGTAAGAATTTCAGAGTACAGATTCTCTTTAATAAAAAGAGAAGAGTCTTGCACTGACCTCATTTTGATATGTACGCTAATAGCATGATTGTGCAAAGTGCCAATGAGAGAGAAATAGCAAAGTGCCAGTGAGAGAGATATAGCAACAACATGCCATGGATCTATTCTGGGGTTCCCTGGATGTCCCCCAGGCAGAGTCAGAGCTGTGGAGCCTCTATGGGGGCATGCTGGGAGCTGTGATGCATCAATGGGGGATATGCTGGGTGCTGTGATGCCTTTATGGGGGTATACAGGGAGCTGTGGTTATTCTATGGGGGTATGCTGAGTGCTGTGGTGCCTCTGTGGGGTCATGCTGGGTGATGTAGTGGCTTGGGGGGGGGGGCATGCAGGGAGCTGTGGTTCTTGTATGGTGGCATGCTGGGAGTTGTGGTGCCTCAATTGGAGGTCCATTAAAAATGGGAGGGGTTCTACTAGAAGGTCAGGGAATGCTATGGGGGACTGCCAGACAACCTAGCAGAAGCCCAGCATGCACAGCAGAAAGCCAAACCAGCCAGCACAAAAGCCAAGTAAGGGCTAGTTTACACTATAAGCACTTTGAGATTTTCTAAGCGCTAGCGTTTTTAAAAAGCGCTTTAAAAGTGCTTGTGCAATGAATTTCAATGTAAGTGTTCTCACATGAGCTTTCTTTCCAATCGCAAACGCGGGTTCTGCACTTTTATAGCAAAGTGCTATAAAAAAAATTTTGGATCATTAGTTGCTACCAATTGAGCTCTTTGACACAGATGGCCAAACATAATGCTTTTTGTACCATTCAGCCTTCAATCTGCTGGGCAACGAGCACCATCTTGTTGCAAGACCCAAACCCCTGCATTAGTAACTAAACATGTGTTAGCAGTTGATATGCAATACAATTAGTGAGCAGAAGAAAAATTATATCTGATGTTGAATCTAGTGGGCGACTGGCCCATTCGGATGTACATGAGGATGGATGCCAGCACACTGCCTAAGCTGAGCACTTTTGCAAGCAGCCAGTAGATCCACAAGAACAGCCAACAGACAGTGGATGCGCCACCAATCAGCTGCCCACATGAAAGAGGCCTAAAACAGTATTTGGAAGTATTCAGCTTCATATGAATAAGGGTTGGGCTACACCAAATCTAGCAAGGATGCACAGTGCATACACATGTATGAAAATGGCATTGCGCAAAAATCAGTGGAGTTGTGCGTAAGATGGAAAGCACTGTAAAGCGTTGTGGTGCAAGGTAGAAATTCCCATCTTGTGCATCCCTTTTGCTTTGCGCTGCACCGGATTCTGTGTAAATCAGCCCTTACGAGCTTACTCCATAATGTCCCTGAAAAAAAACGAAGATCTGAAACTGCTGGTTTGCAGCATACCTATAGCCTATTAATTTTACAAAAACATATCATCAGTATATACTCGAATACAAGTCGATCTGGTGTATAAGTCGAAACCAATATTCAACCCTCTTAAGCTGTTATGTTTTATTGACTTAAGTATAAGTCTACCTAGCAAAGTTAATGGCTGCACTTGTGGTCCTGGAGGGATTAATGACAGCACTGCATACAGTATTGCAGCCATTAACCCCTCCTGTCCCCTAAGTGCAGTCAACAACTCCTCCAGGCCCCCAAGTGCAGCCATTATTCACTACCCTTCCTGTAGCCCAGTATTCCCCCTCCCCATTTTATGCAGCCCAGTTTTTCCCCCTTTCCTTGTTAATTGTTGTGGCCAGCATTTTCAGACCTGTGTTTTCTTGGCATTTTCTTTCCTCAAAGTATCACTTACCACTGGATAAATTACTGCAAATGGAAATGTCACTAATAGTACACACATTACTCATTAGTGTGTTCACAGTTTCCCGTGACTCATGTATAAGCCAGCCCCTATACTTTTATGAAGTGAGTCAGACCTAAATTTCTAGACTGATACTTGAGTATATACAGTAACTTGCAGATAGCCATTTCAGGCGTTTGTATACTTCATCTGTGCTTTATTTAAACAATGATTTTATATTGAAAACCATGATAATTCTCATTGTTGTGTCATTCCATAAGCATGTTTGATCATTTTAACATCTTTTAAAATGTGAATGTAAGAAGGAAAGTTTCTCCATAATTATCAGTATGGTGAGACCTTAATTAGGCCAACCTGTAGAATTATATTCCACATACAAGTGATGATGAGACCTGCTTACACTCATCTCTCATCTGATAGATCTATAGAAAGTAGCACATTAAAGTGTACCTGTACAGAGTACTAAACTTCAGCAAATCTGGGTAAACTGATTATGAGAACAAACAGTTCACGAGAAAGTGACTTTCATGCCTTGTATGCTATTGCTTCCAGGCTCTCCAATACACTCATGTAAAAAATATGGCTTATCTAGGTCATTAAAAAATATGGCTTATCTGGCAAATTCTGTTGTTTCAAATGTGTGCAAATTAAAAACTAGAACCTCTGTGGTTATGTGTCAAGGAATTCCTCAGACAGCCAGTAGTTTGATTTGTTCCAAAATCAGATACAGTTTTCATATACAGTTGTTTTCAAAATTATTCAACCCCCAATGCTGTAGAGGGTTTTAGGGAATTTAGTGTAATTGTATAACAAGAAGGAACAGAGGCGCCAATAGAATAAAAACAATACTTAAAATCTTTAAAAATTGCTTGGGAGATAGTGGTGGACTTACCTCCTATAAGCAGACACAACAGCTGTGTATTTTAGACAAAAATATTTATTGGTACACTCCAAATTGCAACGCGTTTCGCAGGTTCACCCCCGCTTCATCAGGCAAAATATGACAGGAGTACACAACAGTGATATGTTCAGATTGCACCTGGCGCCAGGTGCAATCTGAACATATCGCTGTTGTGTACGCCGTTGCACGGGCGCGCACCCCGAACCGTCACCCGTCGCTGATGTCACCAGGCGATTGGCGCAGTCAATCGCCTGCCGACAGTCGCCACCGCAACTCCGCCGCAACTGTCACTAGTCCGCGTGAGTACGCGGACTAGCGCCAGCAACCTCCATTGAAGTCTACGGAGCTTCCGGCGGGGGGAGGAGGAACGTCGGCTCACGTGTGCTGGCAACAGGCCACAAATGCTGCCCGTGAGTATGGGCCATTATACTCAGCTCCTTCTAGACATTTACTGGTGTGTTTACAAACATGGTGAAGTCAAGAGAATGGTCCAGGAAGACAAGAGAAGTGGTAAATTCTCTTCACAGGAAGAGCAATGGCTATAAGAAGATTGCAAAGATGTTAAACATACTAAGAGACACCATAGGAAACATCATTCATAAATTCAAGGCAAAGGGCACTGTTGAAACGCTACCTGGTCGTGGCAGAAAGAAGATACTGACTTTGACTGCTGTGCTCTACCTGAAGCACAAAGTGGAGAAAAGTCCCTGTGTGACTGCTGAGGAACTGAGAAAAGATTTGTCAGATGCGGGTACTGAAGTTTCAGCTCAGACAATAAGGCGCACACTGCGTAATGAAGGCCTCCTGCCAGAACTCCCAGGCGCACCCCCTTGCTGTCTCCAAAAAATAAGAAGAGTCGACTGCAGTATGCCAAGTCATGTGGACAAACCACAAAAGTTTTGGGATAGTATTCTGTGAACTGATGAAACAAAATTAGAACTGTTTGGGCCCATGGATCAACGCTATGTTTGGAGAAGGAAGAACAAGGCCTATGAAGAAAAGAACACCTTGCCTACTGTGAAGCATGGCAGGGGGTCAATCATGCTTTGGGGCTGTTTTGCTTCTGCAGGTACAGGGAAGCTTCAGCATGTGCAAGGTACCATGAATTCTCTTCAGTACCAGGAGATATTGGCTGAAAATGTGATGCAGTTTGTCACAAACCTGAGGCTTGGGAGATGTTGGACCTTTCAACAGGACAATGATCCCAAGCATACCTCCACGTCCACTAGAGCATGGTTGCAGATTAAAGACTGGAACATTTTGGAGTAGCCATCGCAGTCACCAGACTTAAATCCGATTAAGAACCTCCGGTGGGACTTAAAGAAAGCAGTTGCAGTGCGCAAGCCTAAGAATGTGACTGAATTGGAGGCTTTTGCCCATGAAGAATGGGCTAAGATACCCGTAGATCGCTGCAAGACACTTGTGTCAAGCTATGCTTCACGTTTAAAAGTTGTTATAACTGGAAAAGGATATTGTACTAAGTACTAAGAATGAATGTCACTTGGGGGTTGAATAAAACTGATAATGATGTGAGCACAGAAAAAACATTTGTGGTTATTTCATTATAAATGTTATGTTATATTTGTCTGACTTACAAGTGCCTCTTTGATTTAATTGTAAACAAGATGACTGAAATGATCAAAATCAATGTCAAACTGGCCAAAACACTCAATTTCAGTGGGGCTTGAATAATTTTGAACACAACTGTAGGTTCAAAATTGCAGACCTTTTGCAGTGTTGAATGCCTATAATGCTGTGTATTCTTGGAAATTCAAGGAAATGTCTAGTATATTAAAAACAAAGGAGTTGGAGTCTGAAGATATATATACTGACGCCACAGCCTTTCTCATGGGTTTTATGAAATGCATGAGTCAATGTGTCATAGCTGACTGGACAAGCAGTCCTCCTAGGCAGGTGTTGTTAGGGCTGTTTTCCTGGGCAAACTATACAAAGTGCACAGGGAAAATAAATCTTGTACTATTGCTCTTAAAAGTTTGGTGTGATTGCAAAGTTCCATTCAGCTGTACGGAGTGCATTGCACTAATGGCAAGGCAGTACTGTCACAGACCGCAAGGCCGGTCTGCGGGCAGGTCAATAGATCAGAGTCAGAAATCCTCTCACACTGTCCTTCTTGCTCATCACGAAGTGAAAAACCTGACTTCGCAATTTGATGAACTGACTAGTGGAGGGAGCGTTCGGACGCCAAAGGATTCACCACACACATACAATTCAAAGATCTACCACCAAGCGGGTTACACAGCCCGCTACTGTAATTATGCTAATGCTTCGAGAACGCTCTGCTAACCCTTTGCAGTATGCAGGAATCTGGGTCAGCTCTGACTATCTGAACCGGATTCACGCATACGGGTTATAAATGTACACTTCTATTAAACACAGGGTAGCGGTTTCAGGAGAATGGGTACGATTGTGCATGTTCAGCAACAGGTCATAACCGCTAAACGATTTTTAAAACGTTTAATAACAAAAATGCATTACATACAGTTATATACACCAATTAACATATACACACAAAGCTTAAAAATAAACGGGATAAAATTAGAAAGTTCTTACTTAGTTACGGCTGAGCAGTCCATTTGGAGAATGAAGAAAAAGAGTCCAGTTTAAATGAGCATTAATTGTATCAAATGAGGCTACACATGCCTATTCTATCGCATTTGCTCTACGTAGGCTGAATAAAGCAGTTTCCCTACTGACTCCTGACATTTGGAAAATTGTAATTCGGTGGAATTACAGAACTGGCTTATGGGTATCCGAAAATGTAATTTTTGTCTTTCTGTGACAGACCTATTTTGAAATACAAATACATTAAAGTTTCCTTTGTTTGAGTCTATGAGTTTGGAGGGAATCTCTTATCTTACTGGTTGGATCTAGTTTCTGGGACATGAGCTGTGCAGCAAATGGCTCTGCCTAGGAGGTCGAGCCACGTGTGAATTTCCTTGCTGACCTCACAGGACATGTGGGGAAGTTACTGTACCCATGCTGCTGCACCCCTCCCAGATTTCCACCTCACAATCGACAACACAACCATTCTCCTTACCTCCCAGGCCCACTGTCTGGGTGTCACCTTGGACTCTGACCTCTCCTTCATCCCACACATCCAAAACATCACCAGAGCCTGCAATTTCCACCTCCGTAATGTCCATGTCCTCATCATCTCCCGCCTTGATTACTGTAACTCCCTCCTTTCTGGCCTCCCCCTGAAACGCACTGCCCCCCTTTAATCAGTGATGAACGCGGCTGCAAGACTCATCCATTCTTCGCACCGCTCTGCATCCACATCTCCCCTTTGTAAATCCCTGCACTGGCTCCCTATCCGTTTCAGGATAAGTTTCAAGATTCTATGCCTGGCGTATAAATCTGTGCACAAAACCTGCCCTACCTACATCTCGGAGCTTGTTCACAGGTATACACCAGGTCGCCCCCTCTGTTCCTCCAATGACCTTCGCCTCACCACCCCACGCATTTCACACTCCCATGCCTGCCTGCAGGATTTCTCAAGAGCTGCCCCCACCCTCTGGAATGCCCTTCCACCACCCATCAGACTTGCTCCCTCTTTCAACACATTCAAGCAAGCCCTCAAAACCCACCTCTTTATGATGGCCTACCCACCTCCTACCACACAGTGACTCTCTAAGGAATATTTAACATCCCCACCTACTGTTTCCACCCCTCCCTTTAGATTGTAAGCCTCTGGCAGGGTCCTCCACTCCCTAGTGTAATCTACAGGATCATGTGCTCCTGTCCTATGACAGCCTGTACTTGTATTACTGGGCCTACCTAACCAGCCCATATTGCATGATCATGTATTTTGTACAATTTGCATGTATAACTTTGTTCTATGTGTATAACCTTATGTCTGTCATCCTTGTATCATTGTATATATTTATTGTCCAGCGCTGCGTAATATGTTGGCGCTTTATAAATACAATAAATAATAATAATAATACTACTCTGTTTTTAAGAGAAGAGAGGGAAAAGAAAGACATTTGTTTTAATCCACACAGGACTGACAGTAATGGGCTGGACCATTACCCACTTCCCAACTGAGGGGTTTTACCCCCTGACCACCAGAGCAATTTTCACCTTTCAGCGCTCCTTCCATTCATTCGTCTATAATTTTATCATTACTTATCGCAATGAAATGAACTATATCTTGTTTTTTTCGCCACCAATTAGGCTTTCTTTAGGTGGGACATTATGCCAAGAATAATTTTATTCTAAATGTGTTTTAATGGGAAAATAGGAAAAAATGTGGGAAAAAAATTATTATTTTTCAGTTTTCGGCCTTTATAGTTTTTAAATAATGCATGCTACTGTAATTAAAACCCATTAAATGTATATACCTATTTATCCCGGTTATAAAACCATTTAAATTATGTCCCTATCACAATGTTTGCCACCAATATTTTAATTGGAAATAAAGGTGCATTTTTTTCAGTTTTGCGTCCATCCCTAATTACAAGCCCATAGTTTATAAAGTAACAGTGTTATACCCTCTTGACATAAATATTTAAAAAGTTCAGTCCCTAAGGTAACTATTTATGTATTTTTTTTAAATTGTAATTTTTTTTATTTTTTTTTTCAAATACTTTTATTTATACCAAAGTTTTTGTACAAAACAAGAGAAGAATAACCAACACACTGCCATATTAGAGCATAATCACAAACTCAAAGAATATCATCATGTAGTTATACAGTAAGAAAAATACATCATCTCCTATAGTTGTATTTAGACTCATAGGGTCCAGTGTCAACAATTTTGATTGCCAAGTCTATTCATATGATGTGAAGGCGGATGTATAAGCAGAGATAGAGTCTAGTAAAGTTGATGCTCAAGGATAGGATCGGTTCATACATTTTGATGCATATGTAAAGTCCATCGTCATAGCAGTGCATCAGGTTGAGATTGAATATGGATAGGAGAGAGAGAGACAGAACTATAGGGAAACTGTAGAAGGAAAAAAGAAAGAAGTAGAAAGAAAACACAAGTAAATAAGAAGACATTACGTGTGGGGTCTGTTCGCGGGATGTCCAACATCAGCAGAAATCGCGTGTGTGTATATTGCCAATCAACGCACATTAAGAGGGCACGGTAGAAGAGGGCTATCGCTTGGAAAGTTCAGGATCTCCCCATTAAAAGTTTGTATTCCTCGGATTCTCTATAATAATTCCAGAGTCTCCAGGTTTTATTGCATTGTTCAGTTCGATTTTGAAGGGTCATCAGTGTGTTCTCCATGTCACTAGTATGACACATTTCCTTATCTAGTTCCTGCAAGGTGGGTATAGTATGAGTGCCCCATTTGCGGATCACGAGCAGTTTGGCGGAGTTTAAGATGTGTTTTATTATAGAGTTTTTGCAGGCCTTTATGCTCCAATTATTGAAATGGAGCAGAAAAAATTCTGGTTTGAAGTGAACCTCTCTATCTGTCATCTTTCTAATTAGGTGTTCCACTTTCTTCCAAAAGGGGGCGATCAGGGGGCAGTCCCACAATAGATGTATTAAGGATCCTTCCAATGGACACCCTCTCCAGCAGTGGGGCTCTCTCTCTGGAAAGATAGTGTGCAATTTCTGAGGAGTAAGGTACCATTGCGATAAGATCTTAAAGTTAATTTCTTGTAATTTGACCGTAGTCGAGGACTTATGGGTGAGTATACACATCTTGGCTCTCTGAGCGTCAGTGAACGTGCACTGGAGATCTCTTTCCCATTTATTAAAATATGAAAGTGATCTAGGCGATTGACATATCAATAGGGAGTATATTGCAGACAAAGTTTTCCGAGTCGGGCCCTCTGAAGTGCAAAGCAATTCAAAAGCAGATTTGGATCTGGACAGGTTCGGAGAGATTCCCAATGCTCTGCAGAGAGAACGAAGCTGTGCAAGGCTCAGCCAGTCTAGAGCGGCGACACCAGTCTTAGCTCTTAATTCCTCGAGTGTGAGCCACCTCCCCTGACTCCAAAGATTATCTGTGAAAGTGATGCCAGCTAATTTCCATTTTCTAAAACAATTGTGATGACAGCCCAGTTCAAATTCTGGGTTATCAAACAATGGTACTCTGGGGGGGGGGGCCAAGGTGAGATGTCTTCTTTAAATCTGGTGATAGACAGCACTCTAAGTGTGTTATATGTCAGGTGTGAGTCTGTCCAGCTACGTCTTGGAGATGAGCGGGACCATGGTAGAGTAGTGGGGGGGTATTTGGACAGATAATGTTCTACCTCCACCCATTGTTTGGTATTGTAGTGTCTGTGCCACTCTACAATCCTAGTTAGGACTGCCGCATAGTAATATTTTTTGATATCTGGCGCGGCTAACCCTCCCAATTGTTTAGACCTGTGTAGGATGGATCTTTTGAGCCTGGGGGGCTTCCCTTTCCAGATAAACTTCCCAAATGCCGTCTGAGCAGATCGTAGGAAGGAATCTGGAACTTGAACTGGCAGAGTCTGGAATAAGTATAATAACCTGGGCATAATATTCATTTTTAAGATTGCAATTCTTCCCATCCACGAGAAGTGTGGGAAGTCCCATCTGGTCAAATCTGCTTTCAGGGTCTCAAGTATGGGCGGGAAGTTCAAATGAAAGACATCTTTTATATTTGGTGTAATTTTCGTACCCAGGTAGTTGATATAGGAGGGAGACCAGCGGAAGGGGAACTGTTTTGCCAGGTGGGTCTGTAAATCATGTGGCAGAGAGATATTCAGAGCCTCGCATTTATCATAGTTGACTTTAAATAGGCTAAGATCTCCAAAATTTTTGAATTCAGACAGTAGGTTAGGTAGGGTGATCATGGGGTTCGTGATATAGAAAAGCAGGTCATCTGCATATGCGGCTATTTTTTGTGTTTTAGCAGTGACTGGTATGCCTTTTATATCTGGGTTTCTCCTGATATGGCACAGTAGTGGTTCAAGTGACAGCGCAAAAATGAGGGGGGAGAGGGGGCATCCCTGTCGGGTGCCATTTGATATACTAAAAGAATCAGAAAGGACCCCATTGGCCCTCACCCGTGCCGATGGTTTAGAGTAAAGGGCAGATATGCCCCGTAGCATCCCAGGACCCAATCCTATATAGCCAAGGACCTCATTTATCCACATCCAATCTACCCGGTCGAAGGCCTTCTCCGCGTCTGTAGATAAAAGCATGCATGGAATATCCCTCGACCGGGCATACTGGACAAGATCTAGTGTTCGTATGGTGTTGTCTCGACCCTCTCTGTCAGGGATGAACCCCACTTGGTCCCATTCTATAACTTTTCCTATCAGGGGCGCAATTCTGTTAGATAATATTTTTGCAAAAATTTTCAAATCGAGGTTAAGCAGAGATATGGGTCTGTAACTTGGGCATGCGTTAGGGTCCTTGCCAGGCTTATGAATCACTGATATGTGTGATTCCAATGTTTGGGGAGTGAAAGAAGCTATTTTATCAGGGTCTAGGATATCATTGAACATTTTGCATAGGTGTGGGAGGAGCGTCTGCTTATATTTTTTGTAGTATTCGATGGGTAGACCATCTGGGCCTGGCGCCTTGCCTGGTTTGATTTGCGCTATCACTGCAAGCACCTCCGTCTCAGTGAACTGTTCCTCTAGTGTTTCCGCTGCCTCAGGAGGGAGGCGAGGCATTCCAGACTCTGCCAGGTATCTCTCTATTTTATCTTTCAGCATTTGTATTTTGTCTGTGGAATTGTGCTTAAGGTTATATAGTGCTGAGTAAAAATCCTTAAATGAGTTAGCAATAGACTCGCTGCGTATGTGTCTTTTTTTTTGGGCGTCTATGATTTGGGGAATGTAGTTCCTTTGTTGTTGTTGGCGCAGAGCCCTGGCTAGCAGGCGACCGGATTTATTGCCATGTGTGTAGAATAAGCTTTGACATCTATGTGCGGCAAGTCGAGCTCTGTCACTCAGAATTTTTGTTAATGTCTCTCTGGCTTCTTTGAGTCTGTCTAAGTCAGTTTGGTTGAGGGACCTTTTATGTTTGAGTTCCAGCGCATGTATCTCCATGGATAGATCTATCAATCTTTGCTCCCTCTCTCGTTTTAGTCTTGCACCTAACTGTATAAGGTAGCCTCTGAGTACGCACTTGTGTGCCTCCCAAAGTACAGTTGAGGGCATGTCATCACTGGCGTTATCTGTGAAATACCTATCAATTTCTCTATTGATCCCAGAGGACACTTCAGTATCCTCTAGCATTGAGGTGTTGAATTTCCAGTTAAAGGGGCGCTGCTTACGCGGTTTACAGTTTAACGAGAGAGAGACGGGTGCGTGGTCAGAATATGTCATTATTCCTATGTCTGAGTTGGGTGAGTCTGAAAGAAGGTTGTGGGATATAAGAATGTAATCGAGTCTAGTATATATTGCATGTACAGAGGAAAAAAAGGTGTAATCCCTGGTTGCTGGGTTGAGTAATCTCCACACATCAACCAGTTGTCGATCATGCATAGCCTTTTTAAGCTTGTTGAGTCTGCTGTAGGGGATGGAGGATTTGCCGTGTGAGGTGTCTTGGGCTGGGTTTAGAGGGATGTTCAGGTCTCCTCCAATGATAACGCTGCCCTCAGCAAAAGTATCTAGGGCTGCGAAAAAGCGGAGCAGGAAGGGGATCTGGTCCATGTTGGGAGCATAAACCGAGCACAGTGTGTATCTGATTTCAGCAATCTTACACTTCAATATTATAAATCTGCCAAGATCATCTGTTTTAGTCTGTATTTCACTAATGGGAAGGTCTTTGTGCAATAAAATTGCTGTGCCCTTGGTTTTGGAGTCAGGGGAGTTACTCACATATAACAATTGGAAGTGTTTGTCTTTTAATCTTGGAGGGTTAGGCCCTTTAAAGTGGGTTTCTTGAATTAGTACAATATTTGCTCGTTTTTTGTGCATATCATGTAATAGCATAGACCTCTTCTCTGGAATATTAAGCCCTCTAGCGTTGATTGACACCACTTTCAGGGACACTATTGATTGGAATGAAGTAGCACATATGTCAGACACCCGCGACAGACCCCAACACTCAACATAAACATTACGAACAAAAACATAGGCGTGTAACTGTCACGCCGATAAACAGACGTTACCATGGAGTGGTATCTAGCCCGGAGGACTATCCTATGTGGGTACGAAATAACCATTTTCGCACAGAGAGTCCAGGGCTCCTCACCCCTTTGGTTATTAAAGAACGAACAGTGTTTCACCCTGTATCAAGGGGGGAATGAGTACGTATCTTTTGGTGGTGGCCCCCCCATCGCTACTGGCAAGCACTAGACAAACCAGATTTGGCTGATGTGTGTTTCTCTAGACAGTGGCTTCAGTTAGCCTACATCATACTCTGGACGGTATAGCAATCGTTATAGGAATGATAATAAGGTTAAGAGGTAAGCCTATTGGGCCTAGGCCACAATATTTTGATGGCTCTCTATACCCCAGTATGTGGGCTCTCTCTAGTGGTGGCTGTAAATATTATGCTGCTGATATCAATTGCAGTTCTTATTGTATTGGACAAAGCGTAAAGTAGGTCTCTCATGCTATTTGGATGGGCGTGTGATGAGGGGTGAGAGTCATTACTGACCACAGCGCTATAATACTCGACTAGGCTTCCCCGTACCCGGGATAGTGGTATGCACAAGTTTTGTACAGGCATAGAAGGGTTTACGTTAAATTCCTGCCAATAAAGATAGGTCTATTCCACACAGTGGAGGTAATAATTCCCTCACAGAGGGAGATGATATAGATTTAGTCGTGAGAGGGTCTCACCACATGTCACGGCGGGGGAAGGGAGGTAGCGAATAAATGCAGGGGTTGTACTGTTTACCCCGTAGCGACATCTGCAAGAGTCTGCACCAGCTGATAGCAACCGGTGTGTGTTACGTGATAGCTAGCGGGTGTGCATGTGTATATTAGGCTTCAGAACCGTGATTGGAGGGTACCCTCCGTAGTAGTGTAGTCCTGGCGGGAAAGCATTTACGGATAACATGTAAACTTCTCATATAAGCTATCAGTGGTGTTCTATTCTATATTGGTGCGTATACCAGGCATAAATGATCCCTTGTCTTCTGCATAGGGTATAAGCTGAGTTCTAGGCCATCAGTATGGGCTGGTCCCACATAGTGGGAAGCACATGAATTATCTATAACCCTCTCACAGAGAATAATATTTTTGTTCTTATGAGTCTTTACCGGTACAAGAATCAGTTCACATGTGTTTCACTCTCACCAGGAGTTTCCTCATATAATATTAGCGGAGGAGGGAGGAGGGGGGGGGGGGGGTGGAAAGGAAAAGGGCACGGGTGGGGAAGGGGGGAGGGGTCGTATGGGGGGGGGAAGAGGGGGGAGAAGGGAGATTACATATAAGTGACACTGTTTATCTAGTAAAACCGATTAGGACACTTGTCATAATACAGAACCTTTGCAGACATTGGTATGGCATATCAGGGGTACTTCAAGAGTATCTATGGTATATTATGGATCCAAAAGATGGCAATAACCTATATAAACAGACATTATGCAGTTAACATACGTCATCTAGCGAGGAGAAGAAAAAGATTTACCACGCGGTACACAGCTCCCATATCGTAGAGATATACCCATTCATGGAGTGTCCTCTATTCAGTATTAAAGATAGGCCTATTGTTTCCCGCAGTCTTGTAACAGGCCACCAAGTGAGAGAGAGTCTCCACGTGTCTTATATCAGCTCTTGTAATAGTAGTAGGGTGTAGGGGATCTAGTGCCTCCAGTATGTTATCCCATATCTAATCGTTACTTATCTGGTGTAGAGGATATGGTCTCCAGAGCAATCGGGAGGGCCACAAGCCGGCGAGAAGAGTTCACTGCTAGTTGCGAGGCTGTCTCCGCTGTTTAGGCCGTTGGGGTAGGCCGGCGGAAATTGCCTCTGGCTTCCACTCAGGTACCTCAACCGTCGGTAGGCCCAATGTACGGAAAAGTTCCGGAAGATCCGTCGGTGACTTGATGGTGAATGATTTGTCTCCTTTTGTTGCGGTGAGCTGGAAGGGGAATCCCCACCGATAGGTGACCTCTTTATCTCGCAACATCTTGATTAAGGGCTGAAGCGCACGGCGTTGTATCAAGGTACTGGGCGCTAAATCTTGAAAAAGTAAAAGTGTCGATCCCTCGTGCTCAATAGATTCTAATTGGCGGGCCGCTCTCATAATGGCGTCCTTGACCGCGAAGTGGTGGATGCGACATATAACGTCCCGTGGGGGTTCATCTACTACTGGTTTGGGCTTCAGGGCCCGATGAGCCCGGTCTATTTTCAGCGGGTCGTCAGCAGGTCTCTGGAGGATGCCGTTAAAGATGGCCGCTAAAGTAGGCTCAAGGCGCTGCGGGGGGACCGACTCCGGCAGGCCCCGGAGCCTGATGTTATTTCGGCGGCTCCTATTTTGGAGGTCTTCCATGCCCGTCCTGAGCGCGGTGTTCAGCGCGTGCTGTTGTAGGTTAGCCTCCTTTAGTTTCCCCACCTCGGCTTGAAGCAGTCCCATGTCTCGTTCCAAGGCTGTGAGCCGTTCATCGTGGACTACGAGATCTTCCTGGATGACTCTTATTTCCTCTCGTGTAGCAGAGGCAATTTTGTCCGCCAGATCAGATAAGTCCTCTTTTGTGGGTAGATTATGTAAGTAGTCCCATATCTCCTTCAGAGATTTAGAGATCATAGCGGCCGAGTCATCGTCTTTAGCGGGCATGTCTTTAGGCGGAGAGCTGGCAGCCATCTTGGTCAGCGTCTGTTGGGAGGCCCGCGGGATTGTTTTCTCGCTAGAGGTTCGGCGATGCGACTTGCCAGTTTGTTTAGCTTGTCTCTTACTTCTCCGTGATCCACTGGCCATCCCCTTATGGTCTTTTCGGAGGGTGAAACACTTCAAATAATCATATATTACGGTTGCGGGTGAGGAGCTCTGAGTAGAAGCGTCTCTACGCGGCCATGGCTGACTCCGCCCCCTTTTTTATTTTTTTTAATTACAAAAAAAATAAATTGGGGAGTGTGGGAGGTAAGGAGTTTATTTGTGTGTAAAAAATGCTTAGGGTGTAGCTTTACTATTTGGCCACAAGATGGCAACAGTAACTTTTTGTTTCATGCAATCTGCAAGCGTCCTTCCGGACGCTTGCAGGAAGTAGAAAGAGGCTGGGAGTTTGTTATTGCTCACAATGATCGCGCTGCTCAGCCGAGCGGCAGCGGATCATTGCGGGGCTTAGATCAACGAACGGGAATGGATTTTCCCGTTCGTTGATCTCTGGGCAAGCGGGCGGCGGCGTGTTTACTAGCGGCGGGCGGCGTGTTTACGAGCGGAAGCGCGGGCAGCGGCGGGAGTGCGCAAAGTACGGATTTCCTCATCCCTGGGGGTTAAAGGATGGAAAAAGGGACGGAGAAATCCGTACGGGCGGGGGTAAAGTGGTTAAGCAAGTCGTTGGCGATTGCGCACGACTTTCCGTAATGTTCGTCACAAGTACCATGATTTAAACCAGGGATGTCGAACTCCAGCCCTCGAAGGCCGTATCCATGCCCGTGTTTAGAATGGACTGAGAATTGGGGAAATGTGTTCTGCTTGATGAACCACACCTTTCCTGATTCAGTACCATGAATTTATTTGAGCTGTTCTAAAAATGTGTGAGGACTTCGGCCCCCGAGGACTGGAGTATGACATTTCTGATTCAAACTATTTAAAAAGTGTCCTTAGATCAGAAAGTCGCATGTGCTCCAAAAATTAGACCGAGTTACATACACTTCTCTTAAAGGAAACCTTAACTGTGAAGGAAAAATAAGTTGAACTCACCTGGGGCTTCCCCAAGCCCCCTGCAGCCGTCTTGTGCCCTCACAGCTCCTTGAGTGTCTTCCGGTCCCCCGCCGCTGCTTAGTTTAGTTTTTGGCCGACTAACAGTCGCCCCCGGCAACACGTCCTCTTCTTCGCCTTCCCCGCCGTCAAGTACTTCATGTGCTGGCGCAAGCATACTGTGCCCGAAACTAAGTCATGGTGTGGGACCGAAGGTAACTCAAGGAGCTGCGAGGGCACAGGATGGCTGTGGGGGGCTTGGGGAAGGCCCAAAACTTTTTCCTTCACAGTTAAGGTTCACTTTAATGTTTTTACTGATCAGTGAGTTATGTAAGCATTTTCCAGTACCTGACTAGAGTCTGTCATTTTGTCGCTGCTCCCGGCACAGATCATCCCATCGCTCAACTCAGGATAATAACGTTTACAGAGTCTACGGCTCACAGTGGTCACATTGGTTTCAAATAACTTGTCAGTGGTATGTATCTTGTCAATCAGCCCCCAACCAGCAATGCTGCAATGAATATTCTGTGGAAGATCTCTGGTACTGGTCGGAAGAGCAATTGGCTGAACATAACGATTTAGCTCTGCTTTGGATGTGAGCTAGGGGAAAAGGAAATTAAAATATTAGTGAAATCACAATCAGCACGACTTACAAAACATTAAATGGTGCCCAGTTGAAACTAATTTATTTTTTCTCTGGATACATCATGACCTAGATGAATGCACGCCTCCACATAAACCCTACTTAGTTCTGCTGCTTAAAGGACAACTGAAGTGAGAAGAATATGGAGGCTGCCATATTTATTTCCTATTAAACAATACCATCTGCCTGGCAACCCTGATGGTCTATTTGGTTGCAGTAGTGGCTGAATAACACTAGAAACATGCATCCAGCTAATCTTGTCAGCTCTGACAAAAATGTCAGAAACACCTGATCTGCATTGTCCAGGGTCTATGGCTAAAAGTATCAGCAGGATAGCCAGGCAACTGGTATTGCTTAAAAGGGAATAAATATGGCAACCTCAATATCCCTCTTGTTACAGTTGTCCTTTAAAGTGTACCTGAGATGTTTAAAATGAGTGCATTTATACTTACCTGGGGCTTCCTCCAGCCCCATGAGGTGCGTGGGCTCCCTCCCTGTCCTCTATGGCTGCTTCATTCTTTCCTTATCAGTGCTGGTAATCTGGCCAGTCACGGGCAGTTGGACTCTACTGTATATGTGCGGCCAGGCCGCCCACGCTCCCCATCTACATTCTGCACCTGCATACATCAGTGTAAATGTCCCTTATCTAAAAATATTGGATATTACTAAAAAAAATTGTAAATATATCGGTAGTTAAAAACCTTCCACAATGGATCACATTAAAACATTGAAAAGAAGAAAAAAGTCCTGATTTACTAAGGTGGCATTTACTAAGCCTAGACTGGACTTTTCAGGAAAATGTGATAAAAGCTTGGAACCCTCACCTGGATTATATCAGAACATAGCGATTAGTTAGCGAACTTGTGCTCTACTGTTTATGCTGGGCAGTAACTTGTTACCGTTACCGCTCCGCCTACACAAACAGTAGCCACGTGTCTCCCTGCATGTCAGCTGATCAACTGAAACGCCGAGCTCTGATTGGTCAGACCTTGTATTTGAACCTGGTGAGCGCTCCAGTCTGTGCCCGTGATAGCCTATGCTGGGCTTGTTGCTGAGATTGCGCTCACACCAAGTGCTTGTCTTGCTGCCGACTGTTGTCTGTCTCCTGACTAAGCTTCTTCCAGATTGCCTTACCATTACCGACCCGGCTTGAACCTGACTACGCTTCTCTATTGGATAGCTTGTTAAAGGATTCGCATGAACACTGCCTGGACTGACTTTGGCTTGATTGATCACGCATTTGTCTAGTGATTATACTTCAGCCATTACCTACTATCATCTGGATTGCCTCAACCTATAGGCCTCAGGTGACTATTCAGTATACTGTGTTTGCATTGCTCATTGCTGTGTTTGGTGATTGCTGTCTGCCCGGTTGTATGTTACATTTGCCTGCAGGGTATTGTAGTTTGTATTAGGAAGGAGTTTCTGCAGGCGTTAGGGCTGGGCTATAAGATCAGTCATATGGGCATACAGCCTGACTCATAGCAGGTGACCAGGCAAACCTGACAGTATCATGGGCCAGATATCCCCTAAACAATGCGGTGTTATCTCTGCTGCTGCTTGGGAGGTCTGTCCCATTCACTTACATATACTCCGCATGCCTATCGCTACATCCATGGGAGCGGTAATCCCCGTCCACATACCGCCTGCGTTAGTTTTTATGAATTTACATTTTGTTACATCTCCGCATGGAATCACCGCATAATGCGGTAATTTATCGCTCTGCTCGGGAAAGTCCGCTTCGCATGCGGAAACAGCCTTTATGAATACACATTTTGCTTGGTGGTCGGTAAAGTCGGCTGTTTTTAGCATTTCCGCATGCGGGAACGCTTTATGAATGATAGCCATAGTCCAATCATGTCCACGCAGACCTAAGAGTTTGGGAAACTACCATGCTTAACTAAGGTGGAGGGGACACAGTTACGCAGGCAAGGTATCTCTCCAGAAAATTATTTGGTCCTGCTACCTGTGTCCATTGCATATGGTAGAAATGTCTCCAATTGTAAAGCTCTGGTTGATTGTGGTACGGTGGGCAACTTTATGGATGTATCTGTTGCTAAGAAGTTATTCATTCAGACTACTGCAGGTTCTGAATTGATACACGTTACTGCTGTTGATGATTCTATCTTACAGCAAGGTCCTGTGTTAACTACTGAAGTTACCCTACAAGTTGGGGCATGCCTTTGAAAACCATGAAATGTTATTGTTTAAAATTGCCTTCTTTTCTTATAGTTCTTGGGTTGCCATGGTTGAGAAGGCATAACCCAGTGCCTGATTGGCAGACTGGTCAGCTGACTACTTGGTCTGCACAATGCAAGGATGAGTGCTTGCAAAAGGTTGTGTTAAGTTGTACGAGACTCATTGAACAAAGATTACCTCAGACTTATCAGGAATTTGCTGCTCCTTCACCCTTTAACCACTTGAGGACCGCAGTGTAAAACCCCCTAGTGACCAGGCCATTTTTTAGTTAAATAGGCCACTGCAGCTTTAAGGCCAAGCTGCAGGGCCGTACAACTCAGCACACAAGTGACCCCCCCCCCTTTTCTCCCCACCAACAGAGCTCTCTGTTGGTGAGGTCTGATCCCCCCCCCCCCCCCCCCCGTGTCACGCGGCTGTCCCCAGTACAACGCTGCTGCGGATCACAGCGCTGTACAAAGTAATTAGATGGCGGTTTCGCCGTCTAAGTCTCCCCAAGCGGCGGGGCGGAGCTCCGTCCCCCGAGCAGGAGATGCACGCGCAGCCTGCGTGCGATCTCCTGCTAGCCCCATAGACAGCCGTTCATGCCAATCAGCGTGGAGTGGTCCTTGAGCTGCCGCACTGGTCACGCCAATTGGCGTGGAGCAGTCGGCAAGTAGTTAAAAAGGATGTAGAACAAGTTAATGAAGTTGGATTGGAGTGTTTGGAGTACACTCCTAGGGGTAGGGGTACTGTAAGGAGTCAGCAGGCCGCCGCCAACGGCCCTGCCACTGACTCACAGTTGTTGCCGTCCCTGCCGCTGACTCACATGCATGCAGGACGGCAGGCGGAGGATGCGTCTCAATGCGCGCTGGTGAACCTGGTGAGCGCTCCAGTCTGTGCCCGTGATGGGCCTATGCTGGGCTTGTTGCTGAGATTGCGCTCACACCAAGTCCTTATCTTGCTGCTGACTGTTGTCTGTCTCCTGACTAAGCTTCTTCCAGTTTGCCTTACCGTTACTGACCCGGCTTGAACCTGACCACACTTCTCTATTGGATTATCTGTTACCGACCTCGGCTTGTTAAAGCATTCGCATGAACGCTGCCTGGACTGACTTTGGCTTGATTGATCACGCATCTGTCTAGTGATTATACTTCAGCCATTACCTGCTATCATCTGGATTGCCTCAGCCTATAGGCCTCAGGTGACTATTCAGTATACTGTGTTTGCATTGCTCATTGCTGTGTTTGGTGATTGCTGTCTATCAGGTTGTATGCTACATCTGCCTGCAGGGTATTGTAGTTTGTATTAGGCAGGAGTTTCTGCAGGCGTTAGGGCTGGGCTATAAAATCAGTCATATGGGCATACAGCCTGACTCATAGCAGGTGACCAGGCAAGCCTGACAAAGCTCCTTAGAAAAAATAATGTTTTGCTTGTTTTACATTAAAAAAAGCATTAAAAGCATAGTAAATCTAATTTGATGATGTAAAGTATCTCAGGCGGATTAAAACATTCCACCACCAGTAGTATCAGGGCTGGATTTACCTGCCTACAGGCAGCCTATGTTTAAAAAGCGTCTCTTTGGCCGCCATAATGTCCCTTCTGCTCCCCGTCCCTTCCCCCTCCCTCCCTCTGCAGAGCGCGAGTGGAGTGGTAATAAGAAGAGACTCACCTGTATCCAACATTCCAGCGATTATGTTGTTCAGCAGCGGCAGTGTGTCCAGTGCCATCTCCACAGCAACAGTGGGTCTCTCAGCATGTGACGTGGTGGCGAGTCACATGATGAGCCTATAGCTTGCTAACCTATACTGTGGCACCTATAGCTGGCACGGGGGTGGGGGAAGGGAAGCACATCTGAATGTCTATGGGGGTTGTGAGGGGTATGGCCTGTGTTAATGGGTGGGGTTTAGGGTGGCAGAGCTTATGTGCCTTTAAGCTCCTGAGCAGTAAATCCAGCCCTGAGTACTATACTTTATGATTAGTTACAAATGTTCTCACCTGTAACAACATCACATCATTAAATGGAACGGGAGACTCGTCATCATATTCTGGGTGAACATGGTAGCTTTTGACACCAAAGATTTGTTGACTGTTTTCTGCCTGAGAGATATCATGGGCTCCAAGGGTGACAGTGATGTCCCTGAAAAACAAAGCCATCCAAATGTTAGACACGATTTTAAGATTTTGTTATTTTTATCAAGAATGCAAAAACACCCTTCTGGGTCTTGGCATCTGATCTATATTCTAAGATAGTGATCTCTCCTTTGACTCCAGATCCAGTAGCATCATGGCACAAACTTTCAGACCTTCAGGCTTTTAGAGAGTTCTTACTCATTAAGAAGCAATGATGCAATGTTTTACTGCAGCCAAAGTGTATTTTAAGGTTTATTATATATTTATTATATAATTAAAAAGCAACTAGAAATGTATTTATTTACTTCATAAGTTGATAGGTGCCAGTGATAACAGAAGCAGTGGTGTGGACTGGAAATGGCAACAGCAGCTAATAGATCTAGCTAGGTAAGTTGGTAGCTTTAAAGGGTTCCTGAGCTGACACCTGACATGATGAGATTAATGTGTGTAAATGCAGTGCCAAGCATACAATAACTAGTTAGCGTTTCTTGCCTGAAATAGATAAACATTCAGGTGAACAAGTTTCTCTCTAGTCAGAAGCTGGTCAGACTATAGCATTACCCGTATTGATAAATAATAACAGCCATAAAAACAGCTTCTGCGTGCAGAAAATAGATTTAACCACTTGCCGACCGCGCACTCATAACGCGCGTCGGCAAAGTGGCAGCTGCAGGACCAGCGACGCAGTACTGCGTCGCCAGCTGCAGGCTGATTAATCAGGAAGCAGCCGCTCGCGCGAGCGGCGGCTTCCTGTCAATTCACGGCGGGGGGCTCCGTGAATAGCCTGCGGGCCGCCGATGACGGCTCGCAGGCTAAATGTAAACACAAGCGGAAATAATCCTCTTTGTTTACATTGTACGGCGCTGCTGCTGATTGGCCGGGGATCGCCGCCATGTGACAGGGGACAGCCTGTCACTGGCTGCACAGGACGGATAGCGTCCTGTGCAGCCCCGATCTCCGGGGGGGGGGGGGGGGGGAGCAGGTAGGAGAGGGAGGGGGGAATTTCGCCGCGGAGGGGGGCTTTGAGGTGCCCCCCGCCAGCCACACGCAGGCAGGAGAGATCGGACCCCCCCAGCATATCATCCCCCTAGTGGGGAAAAAAGGGGGGCAATCTGATCTCTCTGCCTGCTACCTGATCTGTGCTGGGGGCTGCAGAGCCCACCCAGCACAGATCACTAAACACAGCGCTGGTCCTCAAGGGGGGGTAAAGGGTGGGTCCTCAAGTGGTTAAAAAAATCAATAATTCATAGATTTTGGGTTAGAACTGTTTTAGACTGTGTAAAAGACTTTGTCATACAGCTAAACCAAAAATAAGATTGAGTGCTGTGCTGCTTGGACTGTCTGTGAGTAGTCAGTGTGGTGACTAGGAGACATAGGAACACTGGGGGCAGCAGAGAGAGCATCACGTAGATACTGATGCTCTCTAAAGTAGATCTATATATATATCTTTGGATTAAGTTCGGATGATTTGCAATGTTGCCTTGGTGATGTGGGAAGCAGTGTTGCCAACTCATCCCTTTAATTACTGACACATTAAGTTATACAGGTTCTGGGGCTATTTGCTCATAATGAGTGCCTTAACTGCATCTACCTGGCCACAAAACCTGTATAATTCATATGTGTCAGTAATTAAAGGGATGAGTTGGCAACACTGGTGGGAAGAGACATTAGTGATGCTATGAGCTCCAGTTCAAAATCGGTAGTATAGGAAAATTTGGGGCTGCTATGATGCTTTGAGAAGCAATAAGTGGGCAAAATGAATACCTGTTTCCAGGAAAAAAGATGGCCGCACGGATAAAGTCACATGGTTGTCTGTCATGTATAAAGAGCCTGAGAAATACTTCACCACTCCCCCTGACGTCACTCTGAGGAAGCCCATTGGGTGAAATATGTAAGTGGGAGGAGTTTCGGGAGGCTGGCCTCAGCCCTCACTCCAAGCTGTCTACATGCTGGATCCCCGCTGTCATGCTATAACGCAGATAACTTGCCGCTATGAACGGGTAGATCGCGTGCATCTCTAAACTCAACACATACTCTCTAACTACAGACACCACTGCAAGACGTGTAAGTAGCAAAGCACGAGGAGCCTCGATGCTGCCTTAGCGTGGGCCGCAGAGCGTGGGGGACCTGCGGCTATGCGCATATTGAAGGTAACTTCTGCATGCCAAAAGTGAAGAACTTTAACCACTTCCCTACCACGCTATTTTGTGCTGATCGGTGCTGCGTGGGCTCTCCAGCCCGCAGCACCGATCAGCTAGCAGCCAGGCCGATCAGACTTCCCCCCTTTTTTCCCCTCTAGGGGGATGTCCTGCTGGGGGGGTCTGATCGCCGCCGGCTGCTTGCGCTTGCGGGGGGGGGGCTCTTCAAAGCCCCCCTCCGCAGCGCTTCCTGGCCTCCTTCCCCTTCCCTCCCTCTCCCTCCCCCTGTGAGCTGCGCAGGACGGATTTCCGTCCTGCGCCTGATGGGATAGGCTTTAGCCTATCAGATGCCGGTTATCCCCGGCCAATCAGAGGCCGGGGATCACCGATCTCCTCTACGGCGCTGCTGCGCAGCAGCGCCGTATACATGTAAACACCGGGGAAGGTCTTCCCCGTGTGTTTACATTTACCCTGCGAGCCGCCGATCGGCTCGCAGGGTGTTCACGGAGACACCCTCCGGGAACTGACATGGAACGGCCGCTCATACGAGCGGCCGTTTCCATGGAATACACTTCAGGATTCAGGGGCGTGTATATACGCTCCGAGAATCCGGAAGTGGTTAATGCTACAACGTTGTGACACTTTGAGCCTACTCGTATGCTGAGCTGATGAACTGCATATACTTGTTTTGGTTTGATGGAAAATGCTTCGCTGATCTAATCTCAGCACTGGTGCTGCAAATGTATGAACTGTGATCTGTGAGCTCTGACTTGCAAGCAATTAAGCCCATATTGGACTATGTGACCAGATGGAATATGTCAGCAGACATTATTTTTGAGTGCACTCACATATACAGATTTTTGCTGGCTATTTAGTGCTTTGAATTTTTGTGAAGTAATCCTATTTAAGACTTTGCCAATATTTGTTTAGACAGCTGGAAATGAGATCTCATTTGCACTACGTTATGCAGTGTAATAGTGTGCATTGGAGAGTTGTTTGAGTATATGGAGTGGGGTAAGTGAGGGGGTCTGGGGGGCTCCAAGGAACTCCATTTGATTTTAATTGCTTTTAGATTTGGGTGCTGGGGGGATTTTTGTGTACAAATAAAGCATTGCAATTTTTCATGGATCTGATGAGGCCTCTTGTAGCTTTGTTCTCTCCTTGTTGTTTCTGAGCTCTATGCTTAAAGAGACTCTGTAACAACAAAAACCTCCCCTGGGGGGTACTCACCTCGGGTGGGGGAAGCCTCCGGATCCTAATGAGGCTTCCCACGCCGTCCTCTGTCCCACGGGGGTCTCGCTGCAGCCCTCCGAACAGCCGGCGACAGAGCCGACTGTAGCTTCAATATTTACCTTTGCTGGCTCCAGCGGAGGCGCTGTGGCGACTTTCGGCACGGAAATAGACGGAAATACCCGATCTCCGTCGGGTCCGCTCTACTGTGCAGGCGCCGGAAACTTGCGCCTGCGCAGTAGAGCAGACCCGACGGCGATCGGGTATTTCCGCCTACTTCGGCGCCGACAGCCATCAGAGCGCCTGCGCAGGAGCCAGGAAGGTAAATATTGCGTCACGGCTGTACGGAGGGCTACAGCGAGACCCCCGAGGGACGCAGGACGGCGTGGGAAGCCTCATTAGGATCCTGAGGCTTCCCCCACCCGAGGTGAGTACCCCCCAGGGGCCGTTTTGTCGTTACAGTTCCTCTTTAAGTTCTGAGGCCCACGGTGAGTTGATTGTGTGGGTGAGGAACAAGTTTCTCTCCCCCCAAATATTGTCAGCTCTGATCCTTCTTTGAGGACTACGCAAAATTCATTTCACTTTTATCCTCACCAGAGCGCCTTTTCCCCCCATTGTATTGTTAGACTCCCATTGGGAGTAAAAGGCACCCCCTAGAGAGCGATCACCCCAAGAGGATCTAGTGATCCCCCAAGTAGAAATGAGCCTACATTCTTCTTCAACGGTCTACATTTTATTCAGCAACCTGATTTTGTGAGTAACCTGCTTCTTTTTTTTACTCCTCAAAAAACTCAAATTCTATATCATTTGGGCTCTGTGGGGTCTGTGTGTTTATTTTTGAAGGTGCAACGTCATCTCATCCCTCTGTTATTCTGCAGTGATGCACCCTACCAGAGGTAAAGATGTTGCCCCCTCTGATAAATCCTGCCATACCGAATCTAGCAGGAATTGCATAAATTACCATTCAGGTGGGAGGCTTTGGTTGGACGTAATCATTGATTATATTGGTAGGTGAACAGAGGCGCCAGAAGGATAAAAGTACATAAAATTTTTAAAAAATTGCTGGAAGGAAGTGGTGGACTCGCCTCCGTTAAAGCAGACACCAAGGACTGTAAATATATATACACATTTATTGAAAATACCCCAAAGATGCAACGCGTTTCGCGTGCACAGTCCACTTCTTCAGGCAATAAGCAGGGGATAAACAACAGCAATTCAGTTATAGCAAGCAGAGCACCTCTGGGACACACAGAGGTGCTCTGCTTGCTATAACTGAATTGCTGTTGTTTATCCCCTGCTTATTGCCTGAAGAAGTGGGCTGTGCCCGCGAAACGCGTTGCATCTTTGGGGTATTTTCAATAAATGTGTATATATATTTACAGTCCTTGGTGTCTGCTTTAACGGAGGTGAGTCCACCACTTCCTTCCAGCAATTTTTTTAAAATTTTATGTACTTTTATCCTTCTGGCGCCTCTGTTCACCTACTAATATATTTGAGTCCACCCCAGGTGGAGGGGTGATCTACCCCCTTTCTTCCTATCTACAGAGAGCGACTTCTTAATCCTGAGTGAGGACAGGTCTAATCTCCTCACCTGCCTAATGAGTGGTTACCTAGGTGGTAACCCGTGTTTGTGAGTATTACCATCTCACTGTTTAATTTATCCAATCAATTTTGACATACTACACCATATTGGGCTCTCGATTTCTCTTCAACTTTAGTAATCATTGATTACATCTTTTACAAGGACCGCCGCGTGTAGGCTTCTCCCACACAGTCTCCTCCCTAACCACTCACCTGTCAACCGCATCCTGGAAGCTGCAAAAAAGGAAATGTAAAATCACAAACACTGATTCGCATGACAGCCAGGGGCCCCAGTCTCTCTCACTGGCCAGGGGCCCCTAAACCACCTGATTGGCTGACTGGCGCCTGCTGACCAGATAAAGGTAGGAAATTTCTTGAACTGGTAGTGAGCAATTGTGTGTGTTGCAGTTAGCATTCAGTTTAGAGGCAATGGGGGTGAAGTCCCTGGAAGTGAGAGGTCCAGGGCTCGCCTGCATGTCCCTCTAGGTATCGCATGGTGGTTTGGGGGCCCCCGGCCAGTGATAGAGACTGGGGAGCTGTCGTACGAACCAGTGTTTGTGATTTTAAAGCCCTGTGATAAATGTAAGAATGGAAATCAGGCAGAGGAGATTTTACAATGGATAAACACCGACTAAATAATCTTTAAAGAGAATATGTAACGTCAAAACGTCCCCTGGGGGGTACTCACCTAGAGTGGGGGAAGCCTCAGGATCCTAATGAGGCTTCCCACGCCGTCCTCCGTCCCTCAGGGGTCTCGCTGCGGCCCTCCGTACAAGATGACGTCATTATTTACCTTCCTGGCTCCTGCGCAGGCGCTCTGACGGCTGTCGGCTCCGAAGTAGGCGGAAATACCCGATCGCAGTCGGGTCTGCTCTACTGCGCAGGCGCAAGTTTCCGGCGCCTGCGCAGTAGAGCGGACCCGACTGAGATCGGGTATTTCCGTCAACTTCGGAGCCGAAAGCAGCCACAGCGCCCCCGCTGGAGCCAGCAAAGGTAAATATTGAATTGACAGTCGGGTCTGTAACCGGCTGTTCGGAGGGCTGCAGCGAGACCCCCGTGGGACAGAGGACGGCGTGGGAAGCCTCATTAGGTCCCGAGGCTTCCCCCACCCGAGGTGAGTACCCCCCAGGGGATGTTTTTGATGTTACAGAGTCTCTTTAAAGTAATAGCTGTATTTTAAATAATCAGCAGTTTTTCATTAAGTTATATTCATTAAAGTTCTTCTTGGAGGCTAGATTCACAGTGGGACGTTTTGTTATGTTCCTGTTTTTACAGGAACACAACGCAACTAAATAAAAAAGTCGTACCACATGTTACAGCCGCATTACGTCACATACAGTGAGGTACAGTAAAGTATACAGACAATCAAAGGTATGCTTCACTGTACCTGTTATCATGTGCATTTAGCAGTAACTCACTGCAGCAGTGCGTTACCATAATGCTGCATGTTACATTGCAATGCTAACATCACACTGTGCGTCGTCTGCGTTGCAAATGCCTCCCTAATGTCGCTCCATAACGCCCCACTGTGAACGTAGCCTAAACATACATTTTTAACAATTAAATACAAAATAGGAGTATGGGATTCCAGGAAAGTCCAATTTAGGATTAGGACTATAGCTATAATTATTAAAGAATAACTGTAGGGCATAAAATAAAAAATCGATTCTTTATTTTTATCTGGTAAACAGGTACTAAGGATGCTAACCAAGCAATCCAAATGGTAAAATCACTATTACCTTTCTGTTTTAAGAAAGCAAACTTTTGTTTTTCTTGTTGATAAATGATCATTCCCCAGTTTACCTGACTCTTATTTGGTACATACAAAATTTGGCAGGGCATGCTGGGTTGTTGATTTTTGCATCTCTACTTCCCCTCAGACTTAACTAATGCAGCCTGATTGGTTGAAGCTTCTTTCCTTCCTGTTTTCCCCTCCCACACCTCTGTTCCTCTCTGATTGGCCAATATTTCTCATGCTGAGACAATGCACTTTTCATAGTGAAGGGCCGGAAAATCAGGCAGAGGAGAAGAGGGAGGAAATTACATCAGGATTGGCTTCAAAATAGCCACAGCTAAAATGGGAAATGCTAAGAAGGATTTTCTCTTTATTTTACTGTAGAAAAATCACTAAAATCAAAATGTGGACAGTGCAATACATATGTTATGTAAGTAGAGCAAGTATTTATCTACTTATATATGTGTTTTTTTCTGAGATAGTATGGCTTACAGCTCCTCTTTAATCTCATCGTTTTAGTTTCACTTCAAGTTTGTCTTTCAAAGTGGAACCAGATTAAACTCTACATATAATTAATTAAAAAAAAATATTTTGCATCCTGCCAATAAATGTACTATGCCTGTAACACCTTTTCCTTTGTTTTCCTTTTATTTTTTTAATTCATCCTGGGTGAGCATCCATCTTAAAGAAGGCCAGCAAGGGCACAATGTTCTGCTCTTCTTTTTATTCAGCAAAGTACAGGAGTGTATTCTGAAAATTCCAGTGAAAATGGCAGCTCATTTGCACACAAAAAATGCAAACAGAAAAAAAAACAAAAAGCAATCAAATAAAAATCTACTTCTTCCTGTAATGTTATCTTATTACGCACCTTCCTCCGCAGCCTGCGCCGACTCCTGTAAGGATGGCGGAGGGAAACTATTGCTCGTTACCCTGCAGCCACCGAGTCCCACGGAGCTCCTCATTCTTCCCAAGATGGGGGAGAGACACTGACTCGACAGACTTCCGGGTCAGGCGCCCCCATACCTCCCAACTTTTTGAGATGAGAAAGAGGGAAACTCAAGCCACGCCCCTGCCACACCCCCTGCTCACGCCCCCATCACAGTCCTAGTCGTGCATACCATAAAGCTCTCATAAAAAAATATGTTGAATTACAATTAAAACCACACTGGTACTGTCTATCCTGGTTCATTTTTCTTCATATTAACATTTTAAAATTAGTAATATATTAATTTAAAGGATGGGAATAAAGCTTAGAGTTAATCAAACACATTTTTTAGTAGAGAAATATATATATATTTACATAGAAAGAGGGACAAAGTCCTAAAAGAGGGACAAGTGAGTAGGAAAGAGGGACAGAATGACAAGGCTCACAAAGAGGGGGGAATGGGCGTCCCTATGTTGCTAGTCGCGCGCCTGCGCGTTTCTTCCTCTTTTATTGCATTGGCCATGGGCGTTACTGCATCCTGCCTGATTGGCAGGCAGGGTATTTAAACCCTGCACTCGCATTGTTTGTATGCTATTGCATCCCTGGTCACAGCCATGGGGTTCTGTCGCCATTCCCTTCACGACCAGGCTCCCTTCCAAGTCGTTCCCCTTCTGGATTTCCCTGTTGGCTTTTCCCCATTGCTACACTAAGGCCTCTTTTCCATGGGCAGTTGATAGGCAGTGAAATGCCTCTCACGCTCTCACAACTGCTTGCTGCTGCCTGGTAACTGCTCACTGCTGCCTGGCAACTGCTGAGCACACAGTTCAACTGCCTGTGGAGAAGAGGCCTTAGTCTGCCTGTTAGCCTGTTATGCTGCATTGGCCTACCTTTAACCAGTATCCCTGCCCGTCAGTCCTAGCCTGCCAGTCAGCCTGCATTTTTCATCCCTACTCCCTGCAGTCACTTTCCTACCTGTCTATCCCTGCCAATCACTCCCATGCCAGATATTACCTATCCTGATCCCCGCACTGTCAGTCTTCCTCACTTCCCTGTCCACCGCACTCCCGGGGTTTCACCCAGCCTGCAAGTTCCCCTCTTGGAACTTCCTCCCCACAGCATTCTGGGGATTCCTCTTGCCTGCTTATTCCCTTCCAGGAACTTCCTTAGTCAGCTCCCTTCCTGGGATTGTCCCACCTGTCTGTTCCCCTCCTGGGAATCCCTTCAGTCAGCTTCCCACTTTCTAGGATTACCCAGCCTGTCCGTTTCCCTCCTGGGACCGCCACAGTCTGCTCCCTTCCTGGGCTTCCCTGGCTGTCCATTCCCCTCCTGGGAACTCCTCCTGTCAGTACCCTTCCTGGTACTCCTATAGGTTAGGCCTTCCTGTCCAGCAAGCCTGTCCTTGCCCCACAGCTCAACGGTCTGCTCTGCTCGCCATTCCATCAGGTACCCTCTATTCTGTCACTGGTGCGGTAGTCCTGGGGTTCGTGAGCTGGCAAGCACCAGGCAGCAAAGTAATCTGTCACCCACTAGGGGTGATGGCCCATCATTACTTGCAGGGTGGGCTGGTGAAGACCAGTGCTTGCTTAGACCCCACGCTCCATTTACATCTTGCTGCTAACATATGGATATTTTCCTTTGTTCCCTCCGTTGTGGAGCCAACACCTGTTCATTTGCTAGAGTGACTGATACTTTTTCTATATACCAGTGTATTTGACCACTGTATTTGTCTATAGAATGTATTGGATGAGACTCATTACTGATTATACAGCTCATTACAGATTATTACCTTCACTGTTGTACACTTTCATGCTTTGTGTGATTCTCAATATAGCTTGAATGCAAACTACAATTCTGGTGTGCTAGTCATTTTTTCTATGTGGTTTGGTAGGACCAATCATGGTCCATCTTACAGAACAAGCACCCACCGGTGCCACTATTGATGTACTTTATGTATATAGGTGTGAAGACCTTTCCTAATCAATTCAACTAACTGGCATGGGTGAAGAATAATGGGGATTTTTAAATACATACTGAGCCTCCGACAACGTCTTGCAGCCTTCCTCTTGGCATATGTATTGTCCCGCCGCCAGTGAGCTGGGCGTAGGGTGAGCCAAATGACAGCTCACCTGCTGCCACTCAAATCCCCAGTGGCATTAAATACTATTCCTCTTTCAAGTTGTAGCAACTTGGAGTTAAAGCAACTCGGTGGGATATTTAATTTGGGGTGTGGCGATTGCCAGATTCCCAAATTACCCTTACCTGGAGTGCGTAGCATAACACTAGCTGTCACAGGGCCTCTAGTGGTCGGAACGCAAATTGCCTTCCAATCGGTTTCAGCACACAGATCATGCAAGCTGTGGTCGCGATCAGTGGGCGGAAACCGACGGAATTTGGGCAGCAGTGTGACTAGAAGGGAGCCCGTGGGTTACGGTAATTACAACTTACACACTATTTCAGGGTATAACTGCCACCACTTCTGCTTTCCTGGGTCAGAAGCACCCACTGACTAGCTATTTCTAGACCTGCAAATAAACTGTTAAACACACTTTATTCTGTCTAGCTAACAACAAAACAATAGTAGCGTCTCTCCAGAAGTCTGGGTTCAGTTTCTGTGTGGCTGAATAATAGGGTAGCTGAACAACAACTGACGTTAGCGTCGTTTATTAATGCAATATAAATAATATATACAGAAAATCTTTAAAATTAACAATTATGGAGACAAAGGATAACACAGTATGAAAGTAAAAGGGAGAAAATACTTAATTCATGGAAAGATGTCCTTTTGTGGGAAAACTTGTAACGTTCAGTTTCAGCTCAGTTCAAAGTCCAAACAAAAATGGCTACCTTCATGAAAGCTGCTGCCACTTTGAGGAACAAGTGTTTCTCAAAGTGGCAGCAGCTTTCATGAAGGTGGAAAATGGAGGAATGAGGTCCGCCTGCCGGCCAGGTGCTTTTGATGAAGCTGGCTCGGGGGTGTGGCAATGCCCGCCCCCTCTGAATTACCCAACAATGACAGTTCATTCCCTCTGAGAGATTTTAGGTTAAAACATATAAAATGCCGTAACTCATAAACGATACATGTCATATTTAGGTGGATAACAGATTCATACTTGTCGGAAAATACAGATTAATATGATATCAGACGTGACTTGGGCAGCTTCTCAGGTTCCTGAGAAGATTCATACCACAATAACTGGATGAGATATTGCCATGAATGTTATATCAGCGCGTTGGGCAGACTTTAACGAATAAGACTATATGAATTTTATAGCTGTGCGATGTACGGTCTCCATATAATATGTAAGAAACCATACATCACATGCATTCATATCTGTCCTTATCGGTGCCTCCCTGGCTGGCTTCTCAGGGCCCCCCTGGGGAGCCAGCTTCCTGGATCTTTTCATGGAACCATTTGGCTGTGGGGGGAATGAGCTGGTCCCTGCAGGGGATCTGGCCACGTGCAACATTCCTGAGGGGTGAGGGGAAAGCTTTGCTCACAGGGGGACAGATCTCTGGTTTAAAAAAAAAACACAAAAAAGTCATTTTCTGATCGCTTGCACGACTGGCAAATCTGACCAAGAAATCGGGAAAAAACTACGTTCCTCCCGGCTTTTACAGGGATTCTCTCAGCTAAGACCAGACCTCCCATCTGTTCCTAGTCAGAGGGAGATTACACATCACATCTCGGTTTAACGATTTGTGTCTCAAACCGACCGCGATTGCGTTTTGGCCGACTGGGCGTCGCCTGGCGTCACACTAGTGATATAGTGATGCCAAGCTTAGGCTCCACACGCCAAAACAACCTGCTTCCTCCTCTTGCTCCTAGCAGCTTCCGGCGTCCGTGTACGGCTCCCGGTGTGTCACTTGACCTGCAGCGTCAGGTGACACAATGGCTTCCGTGCACAAGGGAAGCCGGAAAGCCGCTTGGAGCAGGAGGAACTTAGGAAGGCTGCAAGACGTCGTTGGAGGCTTGGTGAGTATTTGGGGGGGAGGGGTTGTGCTTTTCTCAAGAAACCAGCAAGCACATGTATCCGGCATCAGGTGATCCCTGCTGGTACGAGCTGACCAAACAGTCTGCCTAATGAAGAATGCTGGCTGACACTAACTAGGAGAGAGCAGGCAGGTGAAATTTGCTGAGTGGGCAGTAAGCATTTTAAGGCCCCGTTCACATCAGCAAACACGGATGGCCGTGCGTTTGGAAAGCAACGCGTACGCACACACATCATCTGCGCTTGTATGCGTTGCGTGGCTGATCCCATGATGATAGTGAATGAGTCAGCCGCGCGTTTTGTTAAAAAATGCATGCAGCATGCGTGCCCAGACCACACTGGTGTGGAACAAATGCAGTGTGAACATCAGACAGTGCAGTCTATGCACTTTCTGATGCCCTGCGTGTTGGGTTCTTGCACACGTTGCCGAAATCAGGACGGCAACGCGTGCAATGTGAATGTGGCCTAAGAAGTGGTTTAATAGGTATTTTTCCTTTTTGTATTTTTGTAGCTTTTTTTCAAAGCTTTTATATGCATACCATAATTAATTTAAAATAATGTTGTATTATGATGATCATATATTTTATTTATGTTTTATTGTAGTATTGTTTGACATTGCATGATGTTTTTATTTATGCTTTTTCTCATGCTGGTTAAGAAAACTATTTGATTATACAATCAATGTTTTTGTTTTGTGTTTTTCTGCCATGGATGGTCGGAAATGCCAATTTTCGATTCCGCAGAAAATCCGCATTCCACCATTGCTGATTACCGATACCGATTTCGCTTTCCGATACCAGTTTCTGCATTCCAATGCGGATTTCCTCCAGAAATCGAGGAAATTTCCGCCCAAATTTAACATCGATTCTCTCAAAAACTATAAGGTCTTTTTGAAAACTTTTTCATCTTGTTCAGTCTTCTGTTTAATAAACCCTGAAAATTTGGTGTGTCTAGGTGTGTCTAGGACCTATGGGGGCTTTGCTATTAACCGCTAAAGTCGGCGGCTTTTGACTGTTATAATATAATATATTATGTAATATAAAATGCAGAAAATCTGCATTATCCGATATGCGGTAATTTTAAGCCAATCAGAAGACTCAGAATGAATAAGCCAATCAGAGAATGTGGAAATTTCTGCCTAAATCCCCATTCTTTGATTGGTTTATTCATTCCGATTCTTCTGATTGGCTTAAAGGAGTACTATCGATTGAAACGACTTTTTTTTTTAATACTCTATATTAGTGTACACATTACCACTAGTGCTAGGGGCACTTTATTTATTCACCCAGGTCTCTCTCTCACTATCCCTGCTTAAAAATTCATTTCTCACACAGCTCATAGTAGTTTGGGTCACCCTGAGCTGCTTGGTTACTCTGTCACACAGCTCACAAATATATGTCACTGTGTCACTCACAGCATGCAGGAGACATGAGGAGAAATAGGCTGATCTGAGGTGGTAACAGGTACCTAAATGAGCTGGAGTATTGCTGGACTATAACAAGCTATACCAGGAGTCTGTGTTTACACTCAGACTGGCTGCCTGCTTGAGGCGATTCACTACAGGCTGCATCCACTTTACAAGCTGCTGAGAGGGGCAGACCACTGTCTACAATTAGCATTATTAGTATCTTTATCAGTCAAGAGAAGCAAAGATAATAAACACACATTGCTAGAATCTTTAACCCCTTACCACTATATCAACAAGATTCTTTCAGCAAGGTGATAATTAAACTATAAACTGAGGAGTTGATAGCATCTCCCCTGTGCAGAGACATGGTCTAGCCCTCTGGGAGCTCAGTATTAGATACATTTTGTATCCAACACTGACGCCAAAACTGACGGAGGATTTTACAGCTGAGAGGAACAGCTGTGTGAGGAATCAAATTGCTCCTAGTACTTGCCCTAATGTGTGCTACAACATACAGCATTTAAAAATAAATGCATACATCGATAGTATTCCTTTAACCACTTGAGGACCTAGGGCTTTCTACCCCTTAAGGACCGGCCACTTTTTTTCCATTCAGACCACTGCAGCTTTCACGGTTTATTGCTCGCTCATACAACCTACCACCTAAATGAATTTTGGCTCCTTTTCTTGTCACTAATAAAGCTTTCTTTTGGTGCTATTTGATTGCTCCTGCGATTTTTACTTTTTATTATATTCATCAAAAAAGACATGAATTTTGGCAAAAAAAAATGATTTTTTTAACTTTCTGTGCTGACATTTTTCAAATAAAGTAAAATTTCTGTATACATGCAGCGCGAAAAATGTGGACAAACATGTTTTTGATAAAAAAAAACCCATTCAGTGTATATTTATTGGTTTGGGTAAAAGTTATAGCGTTTACAAACTATGGTGCAAAAAGTGAATTTTCCCATTTTCAAGCATCTCTGACTTTTCTGACCCCCTGTCATGTTTCATGAGGGGCTAGAATTCCAGGATAGTATAAATACCCCCCAAATGACCCCATTTTGGAAAGAAGACATCCCAAAGTATTCACTGAGAGGCATAGTGAGTTCATAGAAGATATTATTTTTTGTCACAAGTAAGCGGAAAATGACACTTTGTGAGAAAAAAAAAAAAAAAGTTTCCATTTCTTCTAACTTGCGACAAAAAAAAATGAAATCTGCCACGGACTCACCATGCCCCTCTCTGAATACCTTGAAGGGTCTACTTTCCAAAATGGGGTCATTTGTGGGGTGTGTTTACTGTCCTGACATTTTGGGGGGTGCTAAATTGTAAGCACCCCTGTAAAGCCTTGTCATACTCACCGGCCTGGCTCCCTCCAGCGTCTTCGCGGGCGCATCCATACACGCGCGCGCGCGCGCGCGGGCACGCTGGGATTTGTAGTCCCTGTAGACTGTCATGGCGCGCACGGCGCTGTGCGCGTGCGCAGTGCGCGCGTTGGGTTGCGCGCATGCGCACGCGGCGCCGCGCGCACGCGCACTCCTCGCTGCGCGCTGCGCGCATGCGCGGGCGCTCATTTTGGCGCCCATTGCCCTATTTAAACAGGTCTGCCCATAACTCAGTGCTGTTTGTTCATACAGCGTGTGCCCAGTGAACCTGTTATTATATTGATTGTTTTCCCGGTATTGACCCCTGGCTTGTGACCTCGACTACTCCTGTCTGCTGCCCGTCTTGATCCCTGGCTTGTCTCTCCGCTATTGACCGTCTGCTGCCTGCCTCGACCTCTGGCCTGTCCCTGACCATTCTGATCTCCGCCTGCCCTGATCTTGGCTTGCCTTCGACTTCGAGTACACCTGTACCTTGGCTCTCCACACTGAGACGTCACCTGTTCTCCAACCCACTGTGGGATTATCCTGAGCGCAACCTGGTGGGCACTAGGCAGCGAAGTTCTACTTCCCCCTCCTGGGGTAGTGGTCCTGCTTCCCCCTCAAGGGGTCGTGGGTGAAGACCCGTGGTCACTTAGACTCTGCGCTTGGGTGGTCCGTGTCATAGTGGGGCGGTCAACAGCCCTTTCCGCAACCCTAACAGTAACAAACAGCCAAGATGAACGACTCTGGAGAGCGATCACCGTTTGATGCCCTCTGTGATTTGGTACAACAACTGACTATGTCCGTGCAGCTAGTTCAAAGGGACTGCACTGAGATCCGTGGCCAGTTTGCCAATCTACAGAACCCTGCAGCTTCCGTCATCCCTGCTCCTGATCCGCCTCCTGCCGTTGCTCCTGTTCTACCACCTGCCAACCTTGAAGCAATAGCTCCCGAACCGAAGTTGCCACTACCAGAACGCTTCTCTGGGGATTCAAGCAAATTCAGACTGTTCAGGAGTGCCTGCCACCTGCACTTCTCCCTGTTACCCCGCACCTATGCCAGCGAGAGTGTCCGTGTTGGAGCTATCATCTCTCTGCTCCAGGGGGAACCACAGGCCTGGGCCCTTCGTCTGGTAGATCAAAGTGATGTCTGTTTGCAAGATTCCGCATCCTTCTTTGAAGCAATGGCAGAACTGTATGACGACCCTAGCAAAGGAGCCTCGGCAGATGCCGCCATACGGGCTCTTCGTCAGGGTCGCAGGACGGTGGAGGAGTATGTCCTGGAATTCCGTCGCTGGTCTGGCGACTTAGACTGGAACGAGTCAGTACTCAAGTCACAGTTCCGTCTGGGCCTTTCTGAGACTGTCAAAGATGAGCTTGCCCGGGTGGGGATCCCAGCCACTCTTAAGGATCTCATCCAGCTCGCTATCCAGATTGACCGACACTTAAGAGAGAGACGTCAGGAAAGAGCTGGAATTTCTCGCAGTTCCTGGTTTCCTCCCGCTCCAGTGCTTCCTCCAGTTGCTCCTGCTGCCTCCAACTTCCCATCCATGGAGGAACCTGAGCCAATGCAGTTGGGCCTTGCCCGACCGTCCTTGTCTCCTGAGGAAAGACAACGTCGTCGAGCTGCCAACCTCTGTCTGTACTGTGGGGCCTCCGGACACTTTCGTCAGGATTGTCCAGTCCGCCCTCTAAGTAAGCCTGATTCCATCCACTCTTTGGAATTGCAAAGTCCCTTGGCTTCAGCTGCTCACATCCCTCTTTCTCTCCTTTTACAGGATCCCAGAGGAAAGAACATTAATATTGGAGCCATCATCGACTCAGGGGCTTGTTCCTGCTTTCTAGACCTTCATCTGGCCCAACAACTCCAATTACCAATCCGCCAGAAGAATAAGCCTCTACTCATTCAACTTGCTGATGGGTCATCTATCCATTCCGGACCAGTCACACTAGAGACTTTTCCCCTGCTGGTCACCATCAAAAATGATCATCAAGAGTACCTCTGCTTTGACCTGATTCCCTCTCCTCTGTTTCCTGCCATCCTGGGAATGCCCTGGCTTAAGAGCCACAACCCTCTGATTAACTGGATCTCCGGGGAGGTCCTTTTCAACTCCCCCTACTGCTCTCGCTTTTGCTTTCCGAGTATAGGCCGCCTGCTTTGTACCAGCTCTAAAAAAGCCACTCTGGTCCCAGCCGTCTACCACGACTACCTAGACGTGTTTGATAAAAAAGGGGCTGATTCTTTACCACCACACCGTATCTACGACTGCCCCATAAACTTACAGCCTAGAGCGGCCATTCCCTATGGCAGAATTTATCCTCTCTCTGAACCAGAGTCACTGATCCTTAAGGAATACATCGAGGAAAACCTCAAGAAGGGATTCATCAGACCCTCTTCTTCTCCGGCCGGTGCCGGAATCTTCTTCGTGGAGAAAAAAGACGGTTCCCTCAGGCCTTGCATAGACTATAGAGCACTTAATGTTATCACGACTAAGGACCGCTATCCGCTACCCTTGATGTCTGAATTGTTCCAAAGACTGCGGTCTGCGAAGGTCTTTACCAAGCTGGATTTGAGAGGAGCCTACAATCTGGTACGAATCCGGGAGGGTGATGAGTGGAAAACGGCCTTCAGATCCCGTTACGGCCACTTTGAGTACCTGGTCATGCCCTTCGGTCTCTGTAATGCCCCTGCAACCTTCCAACGTTTTATCAATGATGTGTTGAGAGACTTTATTGATGACTTCCTTGTTGTTTACTTAGATGATATTCTGATCTTCTCATCATCCTTGGAGGAACATCGGGTCCATGTCAAAAGGGTTCTTTCCCGGCTACGCACACATGAATTTTATGCCAAAGCAGAAAAGTGCGAGTTTGAACAGAATAACATTCAGTTCCTGGGCTTCCTAATCTCTGCTGAGGGAATAGAGATGGATCCTAACAAGGTATCCGCCATCTTGAACTGGCCGGAGCCTTCTGACCGTAAGGGGGTGCAACGGTTTATCGGGTTTGCCAACTTTTACAGAAGATTCATAAAGAACTTTTCTAAGATTGTTGCCCCCATCACGCGACTAACCAAGACTCACCTTCCGTTTAAATGGACACCTGAAGCTCAGTCTGCCTTCAAGGATCTAAAGACTCTGTTCACTTCTGCCCCGATTCTCCGACATGCTGATCCTTCTCAAGCCTTTGTGTTGGAGGTAGACGCTTCAGAAACTGCAGTCGGGGCCATCCTCTCACAACGGTTTGAACCCAAGGCCCTTCTTCATCCTACAGCTTTCTTTTCCCGGAAACTTAGTTCCTCTGAAAAGAATTACGATGTCGCAGATAGAGAACTTCTGGCCATTAAAGCAGCTCTTGAAGAATGGCGTTATCTGCTAGAGGGAGCAACACATCCCATCCTGATCTTCACTGACCACAAGAACCTGGAGTATTTGCGTTCTGCGAAGAGACTGAAGCCTCGTCAAGCCCGCTGGGCCTTATTCTTCTCCAGGTTCAACTTCCATCTGACCTTCCGTCCTGGATCCAAGAATTCCAAAGCCGATGCTCTCTCTCGTATGTTTAATGAGGGTTATGCCACCAATCCGACCTCTGACACCATTCTTTCTGCTAATCACTTTCTTCTTCTACAACCTGAATTGTTGGAGCAAATCAAACAAGTCATTGTTACATTACCTGCACAGGAAGTTCCTTCAAGTCTGGTCTGCAGTGATGGTCTGTTTCTTCATGGAGATAAGATTTTTATTCCTCCTGCTCTTCGCCAGGAAGTGCTTGCCAACTGTCATGACAACAAGTTGGCGGGACATTTTGGAATTACCCGAACTCGGAAACTCCTCCAGAGAAGTTTTTGGTGGCCAACTCTTCCTAAAGACTGTAAGCACTTTGTACTTTCGTGTGAAACCTGCGCAAGATCAAAGAGTTCCAGAACTAAGCCTTGGGGTTTTCTTAATCCTTTGTCCGTTCCTGAGCGACCTTGGGACAAAATAGCTATGGACTTTATAGTCGACTTACCACCTTCCCAAGGATTCACTGCCATTCTGGTGGTAGTCGACCGCTTTACCAAAATGGCTCACTTCATTCCTTTGAAGGGTGTCCCCTCTGCCGCTACAACCGCCCAGATGTTCCTAAAAGAAATCGTCCGTCTCCACGGCCTCCCTTCCGAGATTGTTTCCGACAGAGGCTCTCAGTTCACCTCCAGATTCTGGAAAGAACTCTGTAAACTCCTGAACATCAAGTCCTGCCTCTCGTCTGGGTACCACCCACAAAGCAACGGCCAGACTGAGAGGACTAACCTGACGCTTGAACAATACCTGCGTTGCTTCTCTTCTGCCTCCCAAGATGACTGGTCCTCCCTACTCGCCACAGCTGAGTTTGCCTACAACAACTCTATGCATGCCGCCACTAAAATGTCACCATTCTTTGCCAACTTTGCCTATCATCCTGTATACCTACCTGGAGTGGTGCCCGAGTCCTCAGTTCCTACCGTTCAAGATAGACTTAGATTGTTAACTGAGAATTTCAAGAAACTACAGTCCATTCTGCTGGAATCCCAAGAAAAGTCTAAATGGTGGGCAGACATGAAACGGGGAGAGAGCCCTAGTCTAACTCCAGGTGACATGGTGTGGTTATCCACTAATAATCTACGCCTTTGTTGCCCCTCTAAGAAATTAGGACCCAAGTTTGTGGGTCCTTTTCCCATTGATAAGGTTATCAACCCCGTGGCATACAGGTTGAAACTTCCTAGTTCTATGAGTATACATCCAGTTTTCCATGTATCATGTTTAAAGAAGGTCATGCCTGATAAATTTAATCGCTCTGCTGTTCCTCCTCCTCCTGTGCTGCTTGATGGGCAAGAAGAGTATGAGGTAGAAAGGATTTTAGATTGCAGGAGAAGAGGTAGATCTTTTCAGTACCTGGTTAAGTGGAAAGGGTTTGGGGTTGAGGAAAATTCCTGGGAACCCGTGCAGAATTTACATGCGCCCAGGTTAATTAAGATTTTTCACTCCAAGTTTCCTGAGAAACCGTACCCTGGAAGCACCCGGAGGTTGCTCCTGGGGGGGGGGGCAATGTCATACTCACCGGCCTGGCTCCCTCCAGCGTCTTCGCGGGCGCATCCATACACGCGCGCGCGCGGGCACGCTGGGATTTGTAGTCCCTGTAGACTGTCATGGCGCGCACGGCGCTGTGCGCGTGCGCAGTGCGCGCGTTGGGTTGCGCGCATGCGCACGCGGCGCCGCGCGCACGCGCACTCCTCGCTGCGCGCTGCGCGCATGCGCGGGCGCTCATTTTGGCGCCCATTGCCCTATTTAAACAGGTCTGCCCATAACTCAGTGCTGTTTGTTCATACAGCGTGTGCCCAGTGAACCTGTTATTATATTGATTGTTTTCCCGGTATTGACCCCTGGCTTGTGACCTCGACTACTCCTGTCTGCTGCCCGTCTTGATCCCTGGCTTGTCTCTCCGCTATTGACCGTCTGCTGCCTGCCTCGACCTCTGGCCTGTCCCTGACCATTCTGATCTCCGCCTGCCCTGATCTTGGCTTGCCTTCGACTTCGAGTACACCTGTACCTTGGCTCTCCACACTGAGACGTCACCTGTTCTCCAACCCACTGTGGGATTATCCTGAGCGCAACCTGGTGGGCACTAGGCAGCGAAGTTCTACTTCCCCCTCCTGGGGTAGTGGTCCTGCTTCCCCCTCAAGGGGTCGTGGGTGAAGACCCGTGGTCACTTAGACTCTGCGCTTGGGTGGTCCGTGTCATAGTGGGGCGGTCAACAGCCCTTTCCGCAACCCTAACAAGCCTAAAGGTGCTCATTGGACTTTGGACCCCTTAGCGCAGTTAGGCTGCAAAAAAGTGCCACACATGTGGTATTGCCGTACTCAGGAGAAGTAGTATAATGTGTTTTGGGGTGTATTTTTACACATACCCATGCTGGGTGGGAGAAATATCTCTGTAAATGACAATTTGTTAATTTTTTTTACACACAATTGTCCATTTACAGAGATCTTTCTCCCACTCAGCATGGGTATGTGTAAAAATACACCACAAAACACATTATACTACTTCTCCTGAGTACGGCGATACCACATGTGTGGCACTTTTTTGCACCCTAACTGCGCTAAAGGGCCCAAAGTCCAATGAGTACCTTTAGGATTTCACAGGTCATTTTGAGAAATTTCGTTTCAAGACTACTCCTCACGGTTTAGGGCCCCTAAAATGCCAGGGCAGTATAGGAACCCCACAAATGACCCCATTTTAGAAAGAAGACACCCCAAGGTATTACGTTAGGAGTATGGTGAGTTCATAGAAGATTTTATTTTTTGTCAAAAGTTAGCGGAAAATGACACTTTGTGAAAAAACACAATTAAAATCAATTTCCGCTAACTTGTGACAAAAAATAAAATCTTCTATGAACTCGCCATACTACTAACGGAATACCTTGGGGTGTCTTCTTTCTAAAATGGGGTCATTTGTGGGGTTCCTATACTGCCCTGGCATTTTAGGGGCCCTAAACCGTGAGGAGTAGTCTTGAAACGAAATTTCTCAAAATGACCTGTGAAATCCTAAAGGTACTCATTGGACTTTGGGCCCTTTAGCGCAGTTAGGGTGCAAAAAAGTGCCACACATGTGGTATCGCCATACTCGGGAGAAGTAGTACAATGTGTTTGGGGGTGTATTTTTACACATACCCATGCTGGGTGGGAGAAATACCTCTGTAAATGGACAATTGTGTGTAAAAAAATCAAAAGATTGTCATTTACAGAGGTATTTCTCCCACCCAGCATGGGTATGTGTAAAAATACACCCCAAAACACATTATACTACTTCTCCCGAGTACGGTGATACCACATGTGTGGCACTTTTTTGCACCCTAACTGCACTAAGGGGCCCAAAGTCCAATGAGTACCTTTAGGATTTCACAGGTCATTTTTGTTTCAAGACTACTCCTCGCGGTTTAGGGCCCCTAAAATGCCAGGGCAGTATAGGAACCCCACAAATGACCCCATTTTAGAAAGAAGACACCCCAAGGTATTCCGTTAGTAGTATGGCGAGTTCATAGAAGATTTTATTTTTTGTCACAAGTTAGCGGAAATTGATTTTAATTGTGTTTTTTTCACAAAGTGTCATTTTCCGCTAACTTGTGACAAAAAATAAAATCTTCTATGAACTCACCATACTCCGTACGGAATACCTTTGGGTGTCTTCTTTCTAGAATGGGGTCATTTGTGGGGTTCCTATACTGCCCTGGCATTTTAGGGGCCCTAAACCGTGAGGAGTAGTCTTGAAACCAAATGTCGCAAAATGACCTGTGAAATCCTAAAGGTACTCATTGGACTTTGGGCCCCTTAGCGTACTTAGGGTGTAAAAAAGTGCCACACGTGGTATCGCCGTACTCAGGAGAAGTAGTATAATGCGTTTTGGGGTGTATTTTTACACATACCCATGCTAAGTGGGAGAAATATCTCTGTAAATGACAATTGTTTGATTTTTTTACACACAATTGTCCATTTACATAGAAATTTCTCCCACCCAACATGGGTATGTGTAAAAATACACCCCAAAACACATTACACTACTTTTCCTGAGTACGGCGGTACCACATGTGTGACACTTTTTTGCAGCCTAGGTGCGCTAAGGGGCCCAACGTCCTATTCACAGATCATTTTGAAGCATTTGTTTTCTAGACTACTCCTCGCGGTTTAGGGCCCCTAAAATGCCAGGGCAGTATAGGAACCCCACAAGTGACCCCATTTTAGAAAGAAGACACCCCAAGGTATTCCGTTAGGTGTATGGCGAGTTCATAGAAGATTTTATTTTTTGTCACAAGTTAGTGAAAAATGACACTTTGTGAAAAAAAAAACAATAAAAATTAATTTCCGCTAACTTTTGACAAAAAATAAAATCTTCTATGAACTCGTCATACACCTAACAGAATACCTTGGGGTGTCTTTTTTTCTAAAATGGGGTCACTTGTGGGGTTCCTATACCGCCCTGGCATTTTACAGGCCCAAAACCGTGAGTAGTCTGGAAACCAAATGTCTCAAAATGACTGTTCAGGGGTATAAGCATCTGCAAATTTTGATGACAGGTGGTCTATGAGGGGGCGGTTTTTTGTGGAACCGGTCATAAGCAGGGTGGCCTTTTAGATGACAGGTTGTATTGGGCCTGATCTGATGGATAGGAGTGCTAGGGGGGTGACAGGAGGTGATTGATGGGTGTCTCAGGGGGTGGTTAGAGGGGAAAATAGATGCAATCAATGCACTGGGGAGGTGATCGGAAGGGGGTCTGAGGGGGATCTGAGGGTTTGGCCGAGTGATCAGGAGCCCACACGGGGCAAATTGGGGCCTGATCTGATGGGTAGGTGTGCTAGGGGGTGACAGGAGGTGATTGATGGGTGTCTCAAGGTGTGATTAGAGGGGGGAATAGATGCAAGCAATGCACTGGCGAGGTGATCAGTGCTGGGGTCTGAGGGCATTCTGAGGGTGTGGGCGGGTGATTGAGTGCCCTAGGGGCAGATAGGGGTCTAATCTGATAGGTAGCAGTGACAGGGGGTGATTGATGGGTAATTAGTGGGTGTTTAGGGTAGAGAATAGATGGAAACACTGCGCTTGGGTGGTGATCTGATGTCGGATCTGCGGGCGATCTATTGGTGTGGGTGGGTGATCAGTTTGCCCGCAAGGGGCAGGTTAGGGGCTGATTGATGGGTGGCAGTGACAGCGGGTGATTGATGGGTGGCAGTGACAGGGGGTGATTGATGGGTGGCAGTGACAGGGGGTGATTGATGGGTGATAGGTGATTGGCAGGTGATTGACAGGTGATCAGTGGGTTATTACAGGGAAGGACAGATGTAAATATTGCACTGGCGAATTGATAAGGGGGGGGGGGGGGTCTGAGGGCAATCTGAGCGTGTAGGCGGGTGATTGGGTGCCCGCAAGGGACAGATTAGGGTCTGATCTGATGGGTAACGGTGACAGGTGGTGATAGGGGGTGATTGATGGGTAATTAGTGGGTGTTTAGAGGAGAGAATAGATGTAAACGCTGCGCTTGGGTGGTGATCTGATGTCGGATCTGCGGGCGATCTATTGGTGTGGGTGGGTGATCAGATTGCCCGCAAGGGGCAGGTTAGGGGCTGATTGTTGGGTGGCAGTGACAGGGGGTGATTGATGGGTGATAGGTGATTGGCAGGTGATTGACAGGTGATCAGTGGGTTATTACAGGGAAGGACAGATGTAATTAATGCACTGGCGAATTGATAAGGGGGGGGTCTGAGGGCAATCTGAGCGTGTGGGCGGGTGATTGGGTGCCCGCAAGAGGCAGATTAGGGTCTGATCTGATAGGTAACAGTGACAGGTGGTGATAGGGGGTGATTGATGGGTGATTGATGGGTAATTAGTGGGTGTTTAGAGAAGATAACAGATGTAAACGATACATTTGGGAGGTAATCTGACGGCGGGTTTGCGGACGATCTAATGGTGTGGGTGGGTGATCAGATTGCCCGCAAGGGGCAGGTTAGGGGCTGATTGATGGGTGGCAGTGACAGGGGGTGACAGGGGGTGATTGATGGGTGATAGGTGATTGGCAGGTAAATGACAGGTGATCAGTGGGTTATTACAGGGAAGAACAGATGTAATTAATGCACTGGTGAATTGATAAGGGGGGGTCAGAGGGCAATCTGAGCGTGTGGGCGGGTGATTGGGTGCCCGCAAGGGGCAGATTAGGGTCTGATCTGATAGGTAAAAGTGACAGGTGGTGATAGGGGGTGATTGATGGGTAATTAGTGGGTGTTTAGAGGAGAGAATAGATGTAAACAATGGATTTGGGAGGTGATCTGATGTCGGATCTGTGGGCGATCTATTGGTGTGGGGGGGTGATCAGATTGCCCGCAAGGGGCAGGTTAGGGGCTGATTGATGGGTGGCAGTGACAGGGGGTGATTGACGGGTGATTGACGGGTGATTGACGGGTGATTGACGGGTGATTGACAGGTGATTGACAGGTGATCAGGGGGATAGATGCATACAGTAAACAGGGGGGGTGGTCGGGGGGGGGGGGGGTCTGGGGAGAATCTGAGGGGTGGGGGGTGATCAGGAGGGGGCAGGGAGCAGGGGGGGGGATAAAAAAAAAATAGCGTTGACAGATAGTGACAGGGAGTGATTGATGGGTGATTAGGGGGGTGATTGGGTGCAAACAGGGGTCTGGGGGGTGGGCAGGGGGGGGGTCTGATGGGTGCTGTGGGCGATCTGGGGCAGGGGGGGGAGAAATCAGTGTGCTTGGGTGCAGACTAGGGTGGCTGCAGCCTGCCCTGGTGGTCCCTCGGACACTGGGACCACCAGGGCAGGAGGCAGCCTGTATAATACACTTTGTAAACATTACAAAGTGTATTATACACTTTGTATGCGGCGATCGCGGGGTTAACATCCCGCCGGCGCTTCCGTATAGCCGGCAGGATGTTGCGGCGGGCGAGCGGTGACAGGCGCCGGCGGAGGATCGCGTCACGGATGACGCGATCGCTCCGCCCATGCCCTTAGAAGGACCGCCGCCTCTGTGGGTGAGCCGGTCCTTCAGGGCTCCACTTCCCGGCCGCCGCTGTGCGTTAGGCGGTCGGGAAGTGGTTAAAATTACCGCATATCGGATAATGCGGATTTTCTGCATTTTAAATTACAGTCAAAAGCCGCCGACTTTAGCGGTTAATAGCAAAGCCCCAATAGATCCTAGACACACCAAAGACTTAAAAGAAGATGTAAAAAAAGTTTTCAAAAAGACCTTATAGTTTTTGAGAAAATCAATGTTAAAGTCGGGCGGAAATGTCCACGATTTCTGGTGGAAATCCGTATCGAAAAGCGGAATCTGTAGCAGTAATCGGCAATGGTGGCATCGATGTTAAAGTCGGCGGTATTTCCGCCGGGAAAATCCGCCTACCCCACTTGTATTACCGATTTCCGCATTCCGGTGCGGAAATGCAATTTCCAAACGGAAATGCGAAAATTGCATTTCCACGGAATCTGAACGAGCATCCCTAGTCTATTCTGATACTTGTATGGCATTTCTGTACTATACTGTTATGGTTTTCCCAAGCCCACTTTCTCTGTATTGTATATGTAATAACGTTTTTGGGGGTAAACTAAAATAATGTTGTATTAACTGAATACAATCTGTGAAACTGTGCCTAAAGGTTTTACGACATAATAAAATGATTTCTGAATCACTCTGTATTTTGGTATTTCTAGTTCCAGGTTGTGTGCATTCGTTAATCATGTCAGGGCACTATTTATCATGCAGTTACTTACCCATGACAGTGGGCAGCAGACAATACCCAGCCTGGATCAATGAGAGAACCCCCACAGAAGACATGGCCAATTTGTAAGTGCGCCATATAAGGCCTTGAATGTGGTTTTGCTTCATGACCTCCAATAATCTTATGTTGGAACTTCCCTGGAAAATACAGAGTGGTTTATCATTACAAACATTTACTCTTCAAAATGTCATTAGGTCAACTATTCTTCATAATCTATACAAATACAAATAAGTGACTTGCCTGCTTTACACAATTGGCGATAAATTCATAATTTTTTTCCTTGTGTATTAAAACAAATCCTATCATGATTTGACTCTTTAAGTGAACGTTAACTGATTGATAAAAAAAAGTTTCACTTACTTGGGCTTCCCCAGCCCCCTGCAGACGTCCTTTGCCCGCGCTGTCACTCACCGATCATCTGGTCCCCTGCCGTGGCTCAGTTTTGTTTTCGGCAACGGACCAGTCACTCAGCCAGTGCAACTTTGTGGCCCTAGCCGCACACATCCTCGATCACCCTCCCGTCCCTGTGACCGTCCAGTGCATGCGCAGTACAATACTGCGTAAGTATGTACACGTAGTACACAGGACGGCCACAGGGATCAGAGCACAATCGAGGATGAGTGCAGCCAGGGTCGCGCAGGCGCACTAGCTCAACGGTTGGACAGTTGTCGGAAAAATAAACTGAGCCATGGCAGGGGACCGGATGATCAGTGAGTGATGGTACAGGACATCTGCAGGGGCCTGGGGGAAGCCCCAGGTAAGTGAAACTTTTTTTTTTTTATCAATCAGTTAATGTTCACTTTAAAGCAAAGTGATAATTGTTTCTGTAGTAGCAATGATATCTAATTCTAGGTACACACCATACAATTTTGTGTTAGATAGATGGTGCGATAGATAATTTCTGACATGTCCGATCTAATGTTCGATCGTTTTTCTGATCAATTTCTCATAGAAGTGAATGGAGATAGATAAGAAAAGGTAACGGAATTGAATCGGAAATTGATCGGAAAATCAAATCGGAAATTGATCAGACGGGAAAAACGCATCGTGTGTACCCAGCATTAGACAAATAAGACAAGACAAAGAACAAGTGCTTTTCTCCTGGCAGACTCAAAGTGCTTTTGTTGCTAAAAATTTGCATGCATAAAGAAGTTGGTGTTTAAACCCTTGAAATGAAATAAAAATAAAAAGTTAATCCAGGTAAATTCTGCCTAGGTTTGGTACTATATGTACCCATGTTTATCCTATCATATCACATTTCAGTTCAGGTACGCTTTAAAGAAGCGTAACTGTCTGTTAGACCTGATTTACATAAAATTTTCATGAGCTAGGTAATATTGAGTAACCTAAGTTATCCTGCATATCTACCCTGTAGTTATTAAAATTTGACTTGTTTTAAGGACCAGAAGTCTGCAACCTTTGTCTGGGTCATATTACACATTAGTAAGGGCTCCTGAAAAACTAGTAAACTAGTATTTTTTTCTGTTGTAATTGCAAATAGGAGTAAATTCTAGGAGGGGAGGGTTATGCATCTGACTGCAAATACACAAACCTTAATTCATGAAACCCAGGGCTATTAGTTTGCCTTCTTTGTGAGACAGAGGTCCTCATTCAATTGACTTTGGGGTTGATTCACTATAACAAATAGCGAGCATTACCTTCTGTAATGCTCACTATCTCCTTTTGCTCCCCTTACTGCACACTTAGCTTTCCTTATCAGAGTTAATGTGTCTTATCAGAGTAAACATGCCTTATCAGAGTTAGCGTGCCTTATCAGAGTAGCATAGCGAGTACTATGAACCTATGCCTGCTAATTGGCAATGACGAGAGCTCCACTCATCCTGCCCTGAGCCCCTGCAGGTCCAATAACTTTAAAGGACATTATTATCCCCGCACTTTGATTGCCCCACTACTTTTCAATTGCAGAGTGCTGAAAAGTTATTTGAAATAGAGAACAATTATCTCCTAGGAGAAAACTCACTCAGGTCCAAAAATTATTTGCGTATGGGCCAAGGTGTGACAATATCACCTAGGAGAAAACTTAGGAGAAAAAGGGAATTGCCTATACAGTACGTCAGAGAGTCTTCCGATTCAGATAACTTTTCTACTGAGTTTTCTCCCAGGAGTTAATTTTTTAGTGTATCTACAAAATAATGCAACACAACTACAAAAAAACTACAACAGTAATTACAAAAGTAATATCAGACGTCAGTTCATTTTTTTTTCCGCTTGCTTGCTTTATTAGTCCGCACACCGTGCTGTAGTGTTTTTTTGGGGGAGTAGCTGCTTAGCAGAGGACACCAGAATTCTGTTGCTCCCACACTCCTGACTGGCAGGCATCAACCTACTGCAGGGTACTTATACCCCATGTAGTGTACCCCCAAACATACACTTGGGGGTTTACATTTACTGCTCACCATATACAGGTGGTAGTTATCATGCGTACCATCTGAAGGACATTATTTTAGGTGACTATTGTTTGTACCCTTATGGTTCCATGGTGGAATGGCTACACCCCTCTCCAGATTCAGGAGAGGTGGGGATCAGCAAAAGCCCCCACACGCGGTGCAGGTATTTGTAGAGTCTGTGTGCGATTGACACCAGTCTCAATCTGTAGGTGATTTCACCTGATACGCTCATGTTTTTATACCAATAAAGTATATATATTCCTACTAAAATAGGGCTGTCCAATTGTACCACATTTTATAGTTTTTATCCCCCGGTACCCCCCTTTTTGGAAATTTGCATCTCATCTGTAAGGCAGGGAACACACTTGTCTTTCAGTTTTCTACGCACGTTTTTCTGCCTACTTTTCCTGCACACCAAGTGTGTTTCTATGCACGAAAACGTGCACGTTTTTTTTACAGCAGCTGATGTAATTGATAGAAAAAACTGACAATGTGCAGAGTCATCATGCAGAATCTCTTTTTTTTCTGCTCGCGATCAACATATTAAGTGTGAACAGAGCCGGATTAAGACCACACAGGGCCCCAAGCAGTAAATAAATTTGGGGCTCTCCTCAGCCACCCTGTTGAAAGGATGCCCCCCCCCCTCCAGTATAAGTAACCAGATGTCCCTGCAGTATAGGTAGTTGGATGTCCCCCTACTATAGGTAGTAGCCAGATGTCCCCCCAGAATAGATAGCAAGATAACCCCCCAGTAAAGGTAGCCAGATGTTCCCCCAGTATAGGTAGCCAAGTGACCCCCCCCAGTATAGGTAGCCAGATGTCAACAGATGTATGGCCACTTTAATTCCCCAAGGCTCATATGTCTCCCCCCCCCCACACACACACACACACACACATACACACTTATGTCCTCCTCCCCTTCGCCACCATCTCTTCTAATCCCTCAAATAAGCCCCTCTTCCATCTTGGCTATCCCCTCCCCCTTTACCAGACCACCATCTCCCTCAGTCAGGTAACATCTTTACTGACCTCCCTCCTGGCACCATGATCCCTGCCTCGCTAATGTTAATTTCTGAAGCTTCAGTACCCCTCCTTCAATCACTGTTTTCACCCCCCCCCCCCCCTCCCTTAACATCAATGCCTGCACACAACACACTTTACTAGAGTATGAAACCCTATAGGCCACATCCATACTTAGTACTGACAGGTGGAAAAGCCATTTTGATTCGATCATAGTGAAAGAATCTGCCTGTAACAATTGATGCATGTATGGCCAGCTTTAGATTATGGTTTCTAATAACAAGATTGAGAGAGAGGAGAGAGAAGGCAAAGCAGGTGGTTTTGGTGCACAGAGCTCAGCACCGGTTACCCAAACCAGGAGCCCCATAGCAGCAATAATATGCTGCGCTGAGCGCGTAAGGGGAATTTGGGGTTCCGGTGATCACCGTACACCAAATTACACCTCCTACAGAATTGCAACGACTTGGAGGGGGAATAGTATTTAACTCAGCCGGGGAGTTTAGTGGCAGCAAGAAGAGCCATCATTCGGCGCTCCCGGCGCCCAACTCACCAGCAGCATACAAATACTAAGGGCTCAGACACACTATAAGCGATTTTTCTGAGCGCTTTTAGCCATCAGAGCTTTCTGAGAGCTTTAAGAAAAAGAAAAAAAAAAAGACTCAAATTTACTTACATTTAAAATCATGGTAAAATCGTGATTGCGGTAAAATCGTTCAGAAAAGCACTTATACTGTGCCTGACCCCTTATGCAGAGACAGGGAGAAACGGCGAGGAGAGAAAAGCTGAAAGAGAGGGGAAAAGGTATTTGCCTCACCAGGATTGCACTTTTATTTAGCTTTCCAGTATGACACAAGAAGCTACAGCCAGCACTAGGGGAAGAGGGTAACAAAGGTGAATGAGGGAGGGCTGTGCACACCAAGAGTGCTTCTGAGCATCTTTTAAATCGACAACAATTTGAAAAGCGCTTGACTGATGTTACCCTATGAGGGTGTTCCCACAGCAGCGTTGTGATTTTTTCAAAATTGCAAAGATGCTGCATGTAGCATTTTTTGGAGCAATTCATTCAAAAATTGCTTCACAAAATCACACTCACAAATTGCTAGCGATTGCTATTGCGATTTTGGCGTGCACAAGCCCAGAGAGAGGAGAAGTGGAGAGAAATTAAGAACAGCCTGAGATGGAGCAGAGATCTTATGTGTATTGCAGTCCCACATCACACAGAAGCTACTTGCCTGTAATATGACTTCTGTCTCTCGCACAAGTCAGAAAGCAGCCCTCCTGGAGTCTAGGGACTGTCAGAAACTTTTCAACTTGTTTAACACCTTATCCACACATGCAGTCATAACAATGGGGAGAGACCAGACAGATTTTTGCCCACCGACCCTCCAGGGAAGCTCTGCATCATGCTGTGGGTATTTACCAGCTTGCCTGCCCTCTAATTGCACTTTTATCAGCTAGCCTAGTGTTTCAAATTGCCTTACAACAACAAACCCCAATCAGGGCCGGATTACCGACCAGGCAACAAAAGCAGTCGCTTTCAGAGTCAAAGGGGCCCCATCAGCACATAAACCAGCCCTCGCCATCCTGTCAGCGGTGGCTGGATGGTATAATGGTTAAAGGGACTTTGAGCAGTGCAGTAACTATGGAAAGATGCATATCATTTTAAAGCTCTCTTTCTCCTCTTTCCAATGATATATAAACCGCCGCCCTACGCCTTTTAGTTTTCGATATTTTCGATCGCAGCAAATTCAATCGTGAAAATAGCTAAAACCAAAAGGCGTAGGGTGGCAGTTTATCTATCATTGGAAAGAGGAGAAAGAGAGCTTCAAAATGATATGCATCTTTCCATAGTTACATTGTATTACACAGGACGACTTTTCTCCAAAGTCAGCAGCTCGATTCAGCACAATGCAATGAAATATAAGGAACCCAGGGGGATAAAATTACAAACATCATGCTGGTAGGTGTGAGGATGTAATTAATTAGTTGTGGGTGTGCTTAAAGGCATACCCACAGGCACTGCTCGGAGTCCCTTTAAGGGGCTCTGCCTCTGACACAGGAGACCAGGGTTCGAATCTCGGCTCTGCCTGTTCAGTAAGCCAGGTCCCCCTCCTGCTACTGTGCGCTCTGCCACTGCCCACTCCTCCCTTCCCACAGAGAACCACAGCTGCAGCAAGAATGATAGCAGCAGATGGCAAACGCTCACTCACCTATCCATGATCCAAGCGATAGAGATCCCGTCATCTGAAACCCATCTGTCTCTTCTACAGTGCAGCCGCTCGCTCTGAGCTTCCTGATTCTCAGATCAGACAGGAAGTAGGAAGTAGTAATAGTAGTAGTAACAGAGCGGCAGCACTCTAGAGGAGACAGATGGGCTCCGGATGATGGGACCTCTATTGCTTGGATCGCAATAGGTGAATGTGAGTCATCTGGTCCTGTCATTCTCCCCCGCTGCGGCTGCCTTCTCTGCTGGACTATCGTATTCACTGGGATGGAGGCTGCATGGTGGCTGTCTACTTTGGGGGGAAATCGGTTGTTCGGTGGTGGGGGTGGTTATGTAATTCTGTCTGGGGAACGGCTTCCGGTTTGGTGGTGTCCAGAGTTTTTTGCTATTGCCAGGCTGGAGATGCAGGGGGAAAGTGCTGCTGCTGTGATATCTGGCGCCCTCTTCACAGGGGTGCCCCAGCCCCTGAGTGCAAATGTCCCAGCCATTCATCTCTGACTCTGCATTTTGAGGCTGCTATTCCCTGCATTGTGCACCCACAGTGGAAAGCGGGCTGTTGCCTATAGCAACCAGTAGCTCGGCTGCCCCGGGGGTTGTGGCATGTTGCTGTGCAGCTGCATCTTCTGATTCTATTACGACATGATGGAGGGGCCCAAATCAGTTACTTTGCTTAGGGCCCCATTTAGCCTTAATCCGGCTCTGACCCCAATACACCAGACACTGGACCAGCCCTAAATCACTGAATCAAAGGACCAGGAGGGAGAGAAACACTGTCTGTATCTTATTATCTATGTTATGAAGAGCATTCCTGAAGACTTTGTTTTTATTGGACCATAAGGAGTTACATGAACAGGGGCAATAAATCTTTACTGGGGCTGCCGGGGGCCCCTGACCCTTCACTAGATCAAAGCAACAGTCTCTGTGGCCTGGTGGATAATCCGGCTCTGAGTGTGAACTAGCCCATTGATTAACATGAGTCGCGCACAAAAACAGTCAAGTCTGTTCCCTGCCTAATATGTGTAACAAAGTAGAGAGACTCTGTAACAAAATTTTGAGCCTTATTTCTTCTGTCCTATAAGTTCCTATTACTGTTCTAATGTGGTCTGTCTTACTGCAGCCTTTCCTACTTGCACGGTCTCTGTACTAAATCTTATCTCCTTTCCTCTGTCATGTCTGTCGGCTGAGGCTGGAATGTGTTGAATGTGCAGCACTGCTTGACATTGGCAGAAGCTATACATATCCTCTCCAAGCTCTGCATGAGTCACACAGTAAGCTAGTTCTCAGCCTATGATACTCTGGTCAGAAGCCAGTCTTTTGTTTGTAAACACTGCCTAAAACTTAATTAGAAACCAGGATTGCAGCAGGGAGTGGCAGAAACAGCACAGAGGGGCACAGGAGAACATAAGGAATAGAATGGTATGCTTTTTATTGTAAGAATTTTAGAGTACAGATTCTCTTTAATGCGCTTTGAGTCCTATGGGAGAAAAGCACTTTACAAATGTTATTGTATTGTATTAATACAATATTCAATCTGTGACATGCTGAGAAATGTAATGTTTTCAGGAAAGTATAGAGAATAGTGTTACAGGAGATAAAAATAGCCTCAAATGGCAAGATATCTACTTACCTACACTGGGAGATGGCTTACAGAGAAGAGAGCATAGGAAGATCAAAAGGAAGACATGTAGCTGCTCCATATCGCACTTCTAGCAAGAAACTGAGATTCCAGCAAACTGCAAGCTTGTATCTCCTCTTATATTAGCCACACTACAGATACACATCTAGTCACTCCCCACTCCACCACTGAACACATCATGGGCAGCACAAATCATTTCTGGATGATGACTTGTGCGCTGGGAATAGTTAGGTGGCCGCACATCATACAATTTTTAATTCAAGAATTACAAACCATTTTACTGATTTAGTGTAACATTTCAACCATCTTATCACACTTATACAATTTCTCACCAGTTACGAAAAAAATAGATTGAAAACCCTGAAAAATATTGCTGGGTCTATTAATCTACAAGGCTAGGTTCACAGTGGGTGTTGCGTTCCCTGTAAACACAGGAACACAACAGAACGGGATAGTCATGCCGCACATTATCTGAGCGTTGCGTCACGTACTGTGAAGAAAAGGTAAGCTTTGCTGGCACTGTTATTACGCGCATTTTGTAGAATTGCGGCATGCCGTAAACCACACCAACCACATTGTGAACACCGCATAGGTGATGCATTGCAGTGCGATGTTCCACATTACAATGTGACCATTACGTCGCACCTCAATGTACCTTGTAAACGTAGCCGACAATCACAATCTACCCTACAACGTTAAATTCTCTGTACTGCGCCTGCGCAGTAAGCTCCGCACGCACACACAGGAGAGAGCATGCACGCGGCCACGGCTGCACTTCTATTCGTCTAGTTAGATGAATAATTACACCGGTGCTGGCAGCGGGAAATGGGAGGACGGCGAGGGAGATTCCAGCTGCAGGGGGCCGATAGGAGCCCCAGGTAAGTGCCGTTTTTTGTTTTGTTTAAAGTGCAAGAGAACCCCTTTAAGCATTTATCAAAAGTTCCACCACTTGCAATCTTTGTTTTGTTTTTTTTTTAATTGGAAAAAAAAAGACAAATTCAATCAGATTTGTTAAATTAATTAAAAAAAAAGTTTAACATTTTTCTGTACAACTCATTTTTGGGGGAATTGCCATAAAATTGGATAATTTTATTGAATAGTTCATGGCAATCTTTAGAGGGATTTGGGGTTCAAATATGTTTTATAGAAAAAAGGTGTTCTCTGTTGATATCAATTCAGCTTCAGAAAGCAAAGCCTAAATTTATAATTATTTTTAAATTTATCAGAGTGATCTAAAAATCTGCTATACATCCAAACTAGCTATTTATCCTCTGGTAGAGATAGTAAACTAGTGAGTTTATGATCTGAGTTTATGATCTGAGCCCCAGTTCAGACGCATATGTTTTTCTGGATCTATGTATGCACTGAGTTACAGAGCTTGTTTATGTTTGTGTAGAAGGTCCTTGATAAGCTGATGACATTTACTTTTAAAGTACCTGGTCAGATTTTCAGACATCGTCCACTTTTTGCATCCCCGATTGTCTGTGCTACAGGCTGCAATCTTCTCAGACAGATTATTATTATTATTGATGATGTATAAAGCGCCAACATATTCCATGGCACTGTACAAGGTAAGAAACAAACACTGGGTATATAATAGATTCAATCTGTACCTTAGTCTGAGCAGCAGAGTATGGTACAATATAAACGCCAGCTACTACTACACTCACAGAGGCTGACTCTACTCTGATTCTTCTTGTTATGTAGTCTGAACTTTAAGACAGGGTTTTTAGCTGCGGATACCTCAGTTGACGCACAAAAATAAAATGTGAATACTGTGATTATTAGGCTTTTAGTGTTTTCAGATGTATTTCTTCAGTCAAAGTAAAGCCTTTTTTAAATGAATGTTGTAAATGTTCTAAACAACTACTATATATATATAGTAAGGTAATTAGTTACAGCCAACCTATACTAAAGAACAAAGTTAAAGGGCTCAAACCCACAAACCCACTAGCAGCCTTTTCTAAGCACATGTGATTTGAAAAGCTCTTGCTAATGCAATGCTATAGGGGATATTTATAAAATCACATTGCTCAAGTGGGATCACACCCATAGCATTACATTAGCAAGAGCTTTTCAAACCACAAGTGCTTAGTAATGTACTGCTAGTTAGGGATGGCCCTGATTAGGAGAACTCATGGAGAAGCATGTGATCAGTTTGATCAGCTGATAGATTGCAAGGTTCTGATTTGCAGGTCTTGATCATGTGTTAAACCCAGGAAGTCATCACTGCAAATCTGGACCTTACAAATCTATTATTATTATTATTATTATTTTTTATTTATATAGCGCCAACATATTCCGCAGCGCTTTACAAAGCACAATAATACAAGGGGAACATAGATACACTAACAAAATGTATCTATCAGCTGATCAAACAGATCACATACTAATAAAGGGCCTCGCTCTCACATGATTATCCTACTACCTCTCTGGAAGGTCTTTCACAGTCTCCTACTCAGATCAGATCTCTTCTCCTCATGCTTTGTCTGTCGGGGTTCCTCAAGGCTCTGTCCTTGGTCCCGTCCTCTTTTCCATCTACATGCATAGTCTTGGTGACTTAATCAACTCATTCGGGTTTCAATACCACCTCTATGCAGACGATACACAACTGTACCTCTCTGCCCCAGACCTTAACTCCCTCTTTAAACGTGTTTCTGAATGCTTGTCTGCTATATCCTCCTTCATGTCCTCTCGCTTCCTAAAACTTAATATGAGTAAAACAGAACTAATAATTTTTCCACCGTCTCTGTCCACCTCCCTGCCTGAAGTTACTATAAATGTTAATAACACTCCCATAACTTCAGTTCCCAAAGCACAGTGCTTGGGGGTAATATTCGACTCATCTCTCTGTTATTCCTCATGTTCACATCATAACCAGCTCCTGCCATCTCCAACTCAAAAACATATCTCGCACCCAACCTTTTCTCACTGAAGACACATCTAAAATGTTAATACATGCTCTTATCATATCTCGTCTCTGGACTACTGTAACATACTACTTTGTGGACTACCTTCTAACAGACTGGCCCCATTCCAGTCAGTACTGAACTCAGCTGCTCGTCTCATTCATCTTTCTTCTCGATCTTCCTCAGCAGACCCTCTCTTTCAAGCTCTTCACTGGCTGCCAATTAACCAGAGGATCCAGTTCAAACTCCTAACCCTAATCTACAAAGCTCTCCACAATCTCTCTCCCCGGTACATATCCTCACTAATTTCCAGATACAAACCCAATCGCAATCTCAGGTCGGCACATGATCTTCTGTTGTCCTCCCCTAGAATGACCTCCTCACATTCACGTTTACAAGATTTTGCATGCTCTTCACCCCTCCTCTGGAATGCCCTCCCACAACACATCCGTCACTCGCCAACCTTTGTTACCTTTAAACGCTCTCTAAAAACACATTTGTTCCGACAAGCATATGCGCTACCTTAGGCCACTTCCCTTTGTCCTAAGACCAAAATGCACTCCTACTAGGTATCCTAAAACACACTGCCTGTATATATTTGTTGCATACTACCCCTCCTCTTGTTTCCCCCCCCCCCCCCCCCCCCATTATCCTTAGGATTGTAAATTCGCAAGGGCAGGGCTCTCTTCCCCTTTTGTGTCTTGGAAATCATTATACATTTTATTTATCATGTTACTTTTATCACTGTCATTACCAATTCTGTATTTTGTATCATTTTTTTGTATTTTGTCTCTAATTATGTATCATGTATATTGGTGTACACCATTGTCTGTATTATTATGTACCCCATGTTTGTTTCTTACTTTGTACAGCGCCACGGAATATGTTGGCACTTTATAAATCAATAATAATAATAATACTTCTCCATGAGTTATACTAAGCAGGGCCATCCCTACTGCTAGTAGGTTACAGGCCCCAGAGTGCTATCCTTTCATTACAGGCAAGCTATTGTCTTTGCTGTTTTGTGGGCTTGTAAAATGTGTACGTTAGTGAGAACTTTGATTCAGACTGTGTTTTTTTTTAACGAAATATATCACTTTGTCATTGTTTTTTAAACCTGTATGGCAATATAAGTCTTACTGAACTAAGAACATTTAAGATAATAAATGAACGTAAAGTGTACACTTGCCATGAGCAATAGTTATTGTATAGATGTAATGATGGGACTCCACAGAACCCTACTAAGTATAAAATACACATGAATACTCCACTATCAGCAGGATATTTATTTTGTTATACGATATCTATTAACAGGACCTCTTTTAGTCTGTGCCCCGTTAAGTAATAAAATTGACATTAGACTACAAAAAGAGCAGCATGTTCTTCAAGTGGCACTGTGATGTCCAGGATGATACAGCTGTAACTTATGCCAATGCCAGCTTGGCATGAGAAGCCACAGATGAAGGCCCAGGTGAAAGAGTTGATGGTGAATAGAGATGACCCGAACCTCCGATTTTCGGTTCGCGAACCGGGTTCACAAACTTCCGCAAAAGTTCGGTTCGTGCGAACTTTCGCAAACCGCAATAGATTTCAATGGGGAGGCGAACTTTGAAAACTAGAAACACTTATGCTGGCCACAAAAGTGATGGAAAAGATGTTTCAAGGGGTCTAACAACTGGCATGGCGGAGTGAGATAAACGCCAAAAGTCCCGGGAAAAAATCTGGATTTGACGCAAAGCAACGTTTTAAGGGCAGAAATCACATTGAACGCTAAATTGCAGGCATAAAGTGCTTTAAAACATCTTGCATGTGTATACATCAATCAGGAAATGTAATTAGAGTACTGCTTCAACCCCCCTCCCCCCCGAGACACTCATATAGCCGGCGGTCATTGCTTCAGTGTGATGTCATGAAGGGGAATTGGCACATGTACATGCCTTTTGTTTTGTTGTTGCAGCTGCAGTGCAGCTAGAAAAATTTACAGGCATGTACACGCACCAGCAAAATTATTATAGCGGCCGCTGCTAGCAGCGGCCTTAAAAATTCAGGAATCCACCTGGAGTCTTGGACCCTGTTGGTGGTGGTAAAGGCAGTCAAGCGATCTGCGGGGAGAGGTGCTGTGTGGGGAGCGACTTAGTCTTGGGGCAGGCATTCACACGGCGTGCAGGCAGAGATGCTGTGTGTGGGGACGGACTTAGTCTTCGGGCGGGCAGTAGGCCTCCGGGATCCATGCGTCATTCATTTTGATAAAGGTGAGGTACTGAACACTTTTGGGACTTAGGCGACTTCTCTTTTCAGTGACAATGCCTCCAGCTGCGCTGAAGGTCCTTTCTGACAGGATGCTTGAGGCAGGGCAAGCCAGAAGTTGGGTGGCAAATTGGGACAGCTCTGGCCACAGGTCAAGCCTGCGCACACACAGTCAGGTACCGGACAGGCGCAGTGACACTGCATGCACTTCCGTAGGTGGGTGGGTGCACAGTGAACAACAGGTAGGTATATGCAGTGGGTATTACAATGTGCACCTGTCACACACAGACAGGTACCGGACAGGCACAGTGACACTGCGTGTGCTCACATAGGTGGGTGGGTGCACAGTGAACAACAGGTAGGTATATGCAGTGGGTATTACAATGTGCACCTGTCACACACAGACAGGTACCGGACAGGCACAGTGACACTGCGTGCGCTCACATAGGTGAGATGCTGCCTGCCTTTTATAAGGGGGGTGGGGCTCCAGGAGGAAGTGTAGCCTGATTGGCTACAATGTGCCTGCTGACTGTGATGTACAGGGTCAAAGTTGACCCTCATGATGCACTATGGGGGCGAATTGAACTTCCGGAAAAGTTTGCGGTTCTCCGCGATCACGAACCATGGAAGTTCGCCGGGAACTGTTCGCAGGCGAACCGTTCGGGCCATCTCTAATGGTGAACTCCTTTGGTAGCTGCTAGGTAAAGCTCTATGTCCATTAGTATTGTAAGTATCTGTAATTTCTGAAAGTGCTTTTGCAAAAAAGGCTTGCAATCTAACATGAACTCTCCTAATCCATCAAATCATCAAGGGCCTCATATGAGACTTTTGCCACCCCACCATTCAGTACTGAAAGCCTGGATGGTGAAGTGCAGACATCAGTGTTGTTTCCTTTTTGTTGTATACTTCTGGGGTCAACTGATACTTGCCAATTATAGCTTCCTTTATGACCTCATAACTGTCTTCCTTCTAAAGCACTAACTCCAAGAAGGGCTCTGCATCTCAGCCCTAGTGTCAGACACTGGGCCCTCTGTTCGTGTAGCAAATTATATTGATGGCATGTTTTATTTGCCACTCCTCCCACTCAACTGTGTGCTGTGCAGCCTCCTGCTCAGATTCTTGAGAGTGCATAATCAGCCAGTACTACACTTCAGCAGCAGTGGTACTGAGCAACTGTAGTGCCCTTTCCAAGGGTGAAATTGAACATGTGGTGCTCTCCTCAACCGACTCTGGCCTAACTGGTGGTGGTCATGCTGGGCTGGCAGGTGGTGATGCTGGGCTGGCTGGTGGTAGTGATACAGGGCTAGCTGGTGGTGATGCTGGGTTGGCTGGTTGGTGTTGCTGGGCTGGCTGGTGATGATGATGGCCTGACTGGCTGGTGGTGATGCTGGTTTGGCTGGTGATGTTGGGCTGACTGGTCATAATGGGATGGCTAGCCTGTCTGGTGGTGAAGCTGGTCTGGTTGGTCTGGTGGGTGGTGATGCTGGTTTGGTTGGTGATGATGCTGGTAAGGCTGGTGGTGATGCTGGTATGGCTGGTGATGATGCTGGTCTGGCTGGCTTGAGGTGGTGATGATGCTGGTATTGGATGGCTTGCGGTGGGGCTGGTGATGCTGGAATGGAATGCAGTAATCATTACCCTGCGTGCAGGGGGCAGAAGCATGAACAAGGCTTGTGGTGGATGGAGCTATAGATACATTACACTGCCCGGCAGCAGATGTCACATGGGGCCGGGAAGTAGGGTCAGCTGAGCTAGTTACCCCTTATTGCTTACACTGGTAACTGCAACCATTGAAATCCAAACCTAACCCAACAACCGCTTTCGCAATTCTGACTCTAAAACAATGTTTTTGTAGCTGACTTTCACACTCTGATAGAGTTTGCACAGCTTTACAATGAACATAGCAATTCAGGCGTCAGTATTTTGTTATATATATTTAGAGTATTCAGTGATTCAGCCTGATGTTTTTATATTGGTTTAATCAAGGGGAAAAAAGTGCAGGAACATTTACAGGAAAGAAGAAAAATACTTACAAACCTCCACTTATTAAGTTTGAAATGAAAGTTTAAAGCTCCTTGTAAACATTGAAGCTCAATGTTCATCTCTAAACAGTGCTATGAATTATTGTTCTTTTTAGTTGACACCCATTATCTCCCATAATAATTCCATTCTTCATAATACACTGTCATATTTTCTACATTTAACTAGCCAACATATCTATCAAATCTCCTGACATGTTTGAGGACAGTATCTAACAACAACCAGGCGTAGCACTGTCTGATTCTTCTGATAATTATTATCAGGCTTTGTGAATCTAACAAGAACATCTAGTTTTCTAGGGTGAAGTGTCTAGACCAAACACACTCAACATGGCCCTGACAATTTGCTGTCTGAGAAGTAGAGATGGCCCGAACCTCTGATTTTAGGTTTGCGAACCTCCGCAAACGTTAGCGAACTTGCGAACTTTCGCGAACCGCAATAGACTTCAATGAGGAGGCGAACTTTGAAAACTAAAAAACATTTATGCTGGCCACAAAAGTGATGAAAAAGATGTTTCAAAGGGTCTAACATCTGAGATTTTGCATGGATGAGTGGGATAGATGCCAAAAGTCCTGGGGAAAAATCGGGATTTGACGCAAAGCAGCATTTTAAGGGCAGAAATCACATTGCATGCTAAATTGCAGGCCTAAAGTGCATGTGTATACATCAATCAGGGAGTGTAATTAGAGTACTGCTTCACACTGACACACCAAACTCACTGTGTAACGCACCGCAAACAGCTGTTTGTGTTGTGACGGCCGTGCTGGACTGGTTCGCACCATGGCGAGAGTGCAGGCGATAGCGGTTTTCAAGCCCATATGTAATGTAGGGAGAGGGAAATTTTATTATGGGCAAACACTAACTAAATAATCTAAAAATTTATATTATAAAAATAAGCAATTTTATTCATTATGTTATTTTCACTACAGTTCCTCTTTGAGTTTGGAGGCTTTGAGAATTCCTCACCAAAGTAACCAAACCTACCAGGTAACAGAGGTGGAGCAGGAGATCCTTTTGCTGCATGACTCTGGATGAGATGAAGAGCATATATTTATAATGTTTGGCAAAAATTCATTCACCTCCTGGTGCTACTAAATATTTTGACGGGAATGGAACTTCAAGCATCGCTCCACTTCTGTTTTTGCACTTGTACTTATAGCAAGGAAAGGAGACTATGTAATTCTCTTTGCATGCTACCTGATCCCTAATAAGATACAAGACACATACTAAAATAAGTCATAACAGATATCAAACAATGCCTAGTCTGGGTGTAAGGTCCGTGGTCTCTCCACCCTGGAACTAGTCTGATGTATAACAAAATGATCGCACAAGTTCCCTAGTCTTGGGTGCGAGGGCCGTGGTCTCAGCACCCTGGAGCTAGTCTGGAGTATAACACAAAGGATAATACAGTTCCCTAGTCTGAGTGCGAGGTCCGTGGTCTCAGCACCCTGGAACTAGTCTGGAGTATAACACAAAGGATAATACAGTTCCCTAATCTGGGTGTGAGGTCCTTGGTCTCTACACCCTGGAACTAGCTTAAGCATAAACAGAATAACAGTTCAAGTAATCTGGCTCAGTGTGAATACCCAGGTCCACCTGGTTCAAACACACTGTTGGATCTAACTAAGGTCTGAGTGCTTCCACTTAGTGCTCGCAACGGCAGACAACTTGCAACTGGCCAGCAGTAACTATATATGGAGTAGTGCTCTCCAGCACCACCCCTAATTGATCAACCAATAGTATCCTGCTCTGGAGTCAGCTGATCGGCGTGATCAGCTGACTCTCTCTGCCCAGTATAAGAATTCTGCCTCACAGTGCGCGCGCGCGTATTCCTAAGCCTGTGTGCACTAACAGACTCAGCCACACCAGACACACGCTGCCACGTGCAAACCGCCGCGCTGGCCATGGAACCAGCCGCCTTACTGTTGTTGCATGCGGTGGCTTTTCCGCGTTCTGCCCTGCTACCAGACACACGCTTCCGCGTGCAAACCACCGCATTGGACGCAGAATCGGCTGCCTCCTCAGCAGCACACGCGGCGGCTTTTCCGCGTTCTCTCACAGTACCCCCCCCGGGAGTGGACTCCGGACATCTCCTGCCCGGCTTCTCAGGATGCAAGTTATGGAACTCCCTTTTCAACTCCTCTGCGTGCATGCAACGTTCTGGTACCCAAGTTCTCTCTTCAATGCCATACCCCTTCCAGTGTACCAAATACTGCACGGAGTTCTGCATAAGCCGGGAGTCTAGAATCTTCTCAATTTCATACTCTGGTTGGTCATCAATCAACACGGGGGGGGGGGGGGGGGGAGGGAAGCGGAATCCACGTGCACTGCCGGCTTGAGCAAGGACACATGGAACGATCTCACACCTCGCATGCTGGTGGGGAGATCAATGGCATTAGTGACATCATTGATTTTCCTGGTCACTGGAAACGGACCCACAAATCTGGGACCCAACTTGGGAGACAGTTGCTTAAGAGCCAAATGTCGTGTGGACACCCAGACCAAGTCACCTGGAAGGAATTCTCACTCTATGGAACGCCTTTTATCAGCCTGTTTTTTCTGACTCTGAAAGGCCCTCCTCAAATTTTTTTCTACCATTCCCCAAGTCTGCTTCAAGGACCTCTGCCAATCCTCCAGGGCTGGAAATGGAGTGGCAGCCACTGGTAATGGGGTGAACTTAGGTGACCTTCCTGTCACCACCTGAAATGGGGAAAAACCAGAGGAGGAGCTCTTCAAGTTGTTGTGTGCAAATTCTGCAAATGGCAGGAATTTGACCCAATCGGTCTGAACATCTGCCACATAACACCTCAGAAACTGTTCCAGAGACTGATTGGTTCTCTCGGTCTGGCCATTGGTCTGTGGGTGGTAGCCTGATGAAAAAGATAGTTCCATGTCCAACTGATGGCAGAATGCCCTCCAAAACTTAGAAACAAATTGGACTCCCCGATCCGACACTATATTTTCCGGAATACCATGCAGCCGGAAAATATGTTGGATGAAGAGATCGGCCAACTCCTGGGCTGAGGGGAGTCCTTTCAGGGGGACAAAAAGGGCCATCTTGCTGAAACGATTGACTACCACCCAAATGACCGTCATGCCCTCAGACCTGGGGAGTTCGCCCACAAAATCCATGGACAGATGAGTCCATGGCTCACTCGGGACTGGCAATGATTGCAATGTCCCAACAGGTGCCTGACGGGAGGGTTTGCTTCTAGCACACACTGCACATTCTCTTACATACTCTTTGCAGTCAGTTGCCAATGACGGCCACCAAGCACACCTCGCCACGAGGTCCTGAGTTCTGGTGGCCCCAGGATGCCCAGCATTCTTGTGGGAATGGAACAACTGCAGAATTTGAAGACGGAAAGGCAATGGTATGAACATGACCCCTTCAGGCTTCCCCTCCGGTACATCCTGTTGGAACGGACTCAACGTTTTTGTCCAGTCCCTCCAGGTCTCAGTGGCGGCCAGAACCACGTTCTGAGGAAGAATGGTTTCTGGGTCTGAGGGCTGTGCTGTCTCGGGCTCAAAACATCTGGACAAAGCGTCAGCTTTGATGTTCTTACTACCAGGGGTATACGTGATTACAAATCTGAATCTCCAGAAGAATAATGACCACCGAGCCTGTCGGGGGCTAAGTTTCTTAGTGCCCTCAATGTACTCCAAATTCTTGTGGTCAGTATAAACAGTAATGGTATGTTCTGCACCCTCTAGCCAATGTCGCCATTCCTCAAAGGCCAACTTAATGGCTAGAAGTTCCCTATTGCCTATATCGTAGTTCTTCTCTGCGGGTGAAAACCTACGTGAAAAATAGGCAGAGGGGTGTAACTTTCCTTGCAACCCAGAACGCTGAGACAGCACAGCCCCTATCCCTACCTCTGAGGCATCTACCTCCACAATAAAGGGGAAGGTGGTGTCGACATGTCTCAAAATGGGTGCAGTACAAAACAATTTCTTTAGAGTGGAAAAAGCAGCATGGGCCTCAGGGGACCAGTGGTTAGTATTTGCCCCTTTCTTTGTTAGACTGGTGAGAGGTGAGATCACCGTAGAGTACCCCTTTATGAACCTCCTATAGTAGTTGACGAACCCCAGAAAACTCTGGAGAGCCTTCAGTCCCACAGGATGGGGCCACTCCAAAACAGCTGAAACTTTTCCAGGGTCCATAGAGAGGCCAGAGGTTGAAATTATGTACCCTAGAAAGGCAACAGAGGTCACTTCGAAAAAGCATTTCTCCAGCTTAGCGTACAGCATGTTTTGTCTCAACACAAACTTAACATGATCTCTGTGCTCTGAGAGGTTGGACGAGAAAATTAGTACGTCGTCTAAGTATACTAAGACGAATTTGCCCAACACCTCTCTAAAGACTTCATTAATCAGCTCTTGAAAGACGGCCGGGGCATTACAAAACCCGAAGGGCATCACCAGGTACTCGTAGTGCCCGTCGGGTGTGTTAAAGGTCGTCTTCCATTCATCACCGTCCCTGATCCGCACAAGGTTGTAAGCACCCCTCAAATCCAGTTTTGAGAAAATCTTAGCATTGGTGACTTGAGTAAATAAATCGTCTATTAAAGGCAAAGGATAGCGATTTTTTTACTGTAATTTTATTTAAGCCTCGATAATCAACGCAGGGCCGGAGGCCTCCATCTTTCTTTTTCACAAAAAAGAACACTGCCCCTGCCAGGAATCGAGAAGGGCGAATAAAACCTTTAGCTAAGTTCACTCGGATGTATTCCTTCATGGCCAACTTCTCAGACCCAGATAAATTATAGAAATGACCTCTAGGGGGCATACAACCAGACCTGAGATCAATGGGGCAATCAAAGGGACGGTGTGGAGGAAGTTTATCTGCTGACTTGGGACAGAACACGTCTCCAAATTCTGAATACTGATCTGGCAATCCCTCCATGTGAATCTTGGTTTTACCAAAGGTTACTTTCGCTAGACAATGATGATAGCAATGGGCAGACCAGCTAGTTAGCTGACCCATAGCCCAATTAATCTGAGGCGAGTGAATTTGTAACCATGGCATGCCGAGAATGATCGTGGAGGTTGCCATTCGTAACACAAAAAACGATAAACTTTCTTTATGCAACACCCCTATTGTGACCCCCAAGTCTAGGGTCTGGGAAAGAGGGTGATTACTCTGCAGAGGGAAATCATCCACTGCAGTGACCCGAATCTGTTGTTTTAGTGGGGAGATCGGAATCCCCAATTTCTTAGCAAACTCATAATCCATAAAATTAGCTGCTGAGCCAGAGTCTATGAAGGCCTCAGTAGTCTCTGTCTTATCCTGCCAGGATATAGTGCAAGGGAGAAGAAAACGTTTGTCATCGAGAGGTAAAGACTGCGCGCCTAGGGTATTACCTCCGACTACACCTAGGCGGCAGCGTTTCCTGACTTCTTGGGACAATTCTGCACTTTATGACCCCCCTCTGCACAGTATAGACAGAGCTGCTCTGTTTCCCTACGTCTCCGTTCCACCTGAGACAATCTCGACCGACCAATCTGCATTGGTTCCGGTGGGGGTGATGGAGGTGGAGATGGAACAGAAGGAGACGCTGCATAGGACAAGTACCTTACATTGTTCCTACCCCGGGTCTGTCTTTGGTATCGTAAACGACGATCAATTCTGATGGCCGATGAAATGGCCTCATCAATGGATTTGGGCTCAGGATGACCCAACATTAGATCAGAAACTGCGTCTGACAACCCCGATAAGAAACAGTCTAAAAAAGCGAATGAGTCCCATCGAGCTGATACTGCCCACTTTCTAAACTCCGCAGCATAGTTTTCTACCGGACCTTTGCCCTGCCGCAACAACTTGAGCTTCCGCTCAGCGGTAGAGGCAATATCCGGGTCATCGTAAATTATAGCCATAGCTTTAAAAAATTCCTCTACCGAGGACAGGGCCTTATCCCCCGTGGGAAGGCTATATGCCCAAGTCTGGGAATCCCCTGACAATAGAGTCCTAATGAAGGTTACTCTCTGTGCCATGGTCCCTGATGAATTAGGTCTTAACTCAAAGTATGATAACACTCTGTTTCTAAAGTTTCAGAAGTCAGATCTGTGACCAGAAAACCTTTCAGGTACAGACATGCGTATGTCTGTGCTAGGAGGAGATCGCACGGTATCCACAGCCGTCTGATAAACTTGTACAGTCCCAGACAAAGCGTTGATTTGAGTCTGGTGACTGTCCAGTACTCGGGTGTAATTCTCCACCGTAGTGGTGAGTACATCGAGACGGCTGCAGAGTGCGTCCATTTGGGTTTGGTCTGCTGTTCTGTAACGATTGGTGTCAGCACGCAGAGAGAATCTGATTATTGGTGATCTGCAGTATCACCAAGAATGCAGATATATACCTGTTTATTGATGATCTGCATAATCCAGATATATTACTAACCTCTGGACACCTAAGGTTATGTGTTTGGTGTAACAGTAGTACTTTGAGTAATGCACCTGCTGGGCAGGTGATATTAGGCAGTAAAGGAACACTGCTCTGAGAGCACAGGAACCTTCCAGCAGCCTGAGAGTCTCCGAGGGGTGGAGTCAGGCTGGAGACAGAAAGGGCCAGAGAGTGAGTGACACCTGAAGGTGGATGTCACTAACTGATCTAGAGACTATCTCTTAACCACTTGAGGACCCACCCTTTACCCCCCCTTAAGGACCAGCGCTGTTTTAGGTGATCTGTGCTGGGTGGGCTGTGCAGCCCCCAGCACAGATCAAAGGGCACACAGAGCGATCAGATCGCCCCCCTTTTTTCCCCACTAGGGGGATGATGTGCAGGGGGGGTCTGATCGCTCCTGCCTGGCTGGCATTTTGCGGGGGGGGCACCTCAAAGCCCCCCTCCGCGGCGAAATCCTCCCCCTCCCACTCCTACCTGCTCCCCCGGGAGATCTGGGCTGCACAGGACGCTATCCGTCCTGTGCAGCCAGTGACAGGACGTCCCCTGTCACATGGAGGCGATCCCCGGCCGCTGATTGGCCGGGGATCGCCGATCTGCCTTACGGCGCTGCTGCGCAGCAGCGCCGTACAAATGTAAACAAAGCGGATTATTTCCGCTTGTGTTTACATCTAGCCTGCGAGCCGCCATCGGCGGCCCGCAGGCTATTCACGGAGCCCCCCGCCGTGAATTGACAGGAAGCAGCCGCTCGTACGAGCGGCTGCTTCCTGATTAATTAGGCTGCAGCTGGCGACGCAGTACTGCGTCGCTGGTCCTGCAGCTGCCACTTTGCCGACGCACGTTATGAGTGTGCGGTCGGCAAGTGGTTAAGGGGAGAGATAGCTCTCGAGGTCGGACACGCCTAGTCGGTAACACACGGACAGATAAAGTACAAAGACAGAAGGCTGATTCGGTATCCAAGGCAAGCAGGGTCTGGCACCGGAGTATCAGATATGCGAGGTACCGAATCAGAGGACAGAGGAGTAGTCAAGAAAGCAATAAGTCATAACAGATATTAAACAATGCCTAGTCTGGGTGTGAGGTCCGTGGTCTCTCCACCCTGGAACTAGTCTGATGTATAACAAAATGATCGCACAAGTTCCCTAGTCTTGGGTGCGAGGGCCGTGGTCTCAGCACCCTGGAACTAGTCTGATGTATAACACAAATGAATACAGTTCCCTAGTCTGGGTGCGAGGTCCATGGTCTCAGCACCCTGGATCTAGTCTGGAGTATAACACAAATGATAATACAATTCCCTAATCTGGGTGTGAGGTCCTTGGTCTCTACACCCTGGAACTAGCTTAAGCATAAACAGAATAACAGTTCAAGTAATCTGGCTCAGTGTGAATTCCCAGGTCCACCTGGTTCAAACACACTGTTGGATCTGACTAAGGTCTGAGTGCTTCCACGTAGTGCTCGCAACGGCAGACAACTTGCATCTGGCCAGCAGTAACTATATATGGAGTAGTGCTCTCCAGCACCACCCCTAATTGATCAACCAATAGTATCCTGCTCTGGAGTCAGCTGATCGGCATGATCAGCTGACTCTCTCTGCCCAGTATAAGAATTCTGCCTCTCAGCGCACGCGTATTCCTAAGCCTGTGTGCACTAACAGATTCAGCCACACCAGACACACGCTGCCGCATGCAAACCGCCGCGCTGGACGCGGAACCAGCCGCCTTACTGCCCTGCTACCAGACACATGCTTCCGCGTGCAAACCACCGCATTGGACGCGGAATCGGCCGCCTCCTCAGCAGCACACGCGGCGGCTTTTCCGCGTTCTCTCACATTATGAAATTGCAGCCACTGATGGATTCAAAGTAGTCTTCCCTTGCTGCTACATGAATAGCTGCTTAATTCATCCTATGCAAATCCTACAGTTAAAATGGGATAGACTAGGTCAAAACTACAATTCCAACACTGAGTTTGCTTTACAGACTAGACTGATAGCTGTTTTGGCATTTGTCCCAATTCCAGATTTGGAAATAGCAGTGGATGGTTGCCATATAAGTCGACATTGGTGAAAAACGAAGTCCAGTGCTTGCATGATTTTGCTGGTGTATACATTAAGTAAATTGTAGTAGCCGACACGTGGCGCAACATACGCCGCATAAGGGGGTAGCGGGCATGTGCGCCCCCCTTCCAGCTTAAGCTGAGCAGCAGCCGCCGCTATTAGTAATAGGCAGCGGGTGGGGATGACTCACCTCTTCTGCGTTCTAGCGTGCGTTCCACTGTCGTCACTTCCTGCAATGCCGCCCACTGCATTGTAAGTGGACTGCATTGCAGGAAGTGACGACAGTGGAACGCACGCTGAAACGCGGAAGAGGTGAGTCTTCCCCGCCCATTGCCTCTTACTAATAGCGGTGGCTGCTGCTGAACTTAAGCTAGAGGGGGAGCGCAGATGGGGGACTCGAGGGAGGGGGGGTCCGAGTCCGACCCCCTCCCCGCCGCTGTGCCCAATACCCTCTTCCTCCCGCTACCCCCTCCAGCTCGGCGGCAAGTCTAGGATCGCCCCTGGGAGCAGGCGCTACTTCTTCTTCTTGCTTGGACCAGCCCCTTCTTCTTGCTTGGACCGGCCCTGGGGGCAGGCGCTACTTCTTCTTCTTGCTTGAAGGTTGAGGCACTTACTCTATTATATTTTTAAATTGTATTAAAAGGGGAAAAATAGTACAGAAATATTTACAGGAAAGAAGCAAAAAACTTACATAACTTACAAAACTCCACATTTTAGTTTTGAAATGACACAAGTTCTTCATAAAGCTCCTTGTAAACATTGTAGCTCAATGTACACCTCTAAACAGTGCTATGTATTATTGTCCTGCTTAGTTGACACACACTATCTCCCATAATAGTTCAATTCTTCATAATACACTGTTATTTATTTTACATTTAACAAGCCAAAATATCTATCAAATCTTCTGATATGTTTGAGGACAGTATCTAACAACCAGGCATAGCACTGTCTGAATCATCTGATAATTACCATATTATCAGGCTCTGTGAATCTAACAAGAACATCTAGTTTTTTAGGGTGAAGTGTCTAGAATAGACCAAACACAGTCAACATGGTAGTCTTAGAATATCTCTAGGGCTTAGCTATATTGGTCTGTATCGTCATCTCCATGCAAATTTCCTAGCATACAGTATAGCTTTATACTCATTTCCGCACCTGATTTCCAGTAAAAGTAAATGCTTTTTATATTATTTACTGATCAAATACTATGCAGCTGATTTACCGGTATGACGATTAGTGCAAAGTTGACATGAGCAATTGAAGTTGTTGCCAACAGCAACTAGTCTCATTTCTTTTTTCAACCAATGCTTGAAGCCTGAATGTTTATATCCGTAAACAATAGTGAAATTCCTCAATGCTGCAACCCAATAGTTTGTAGCACCAGGGAGTCAAACCAGCCACCACCCGTATCCACCCTGGGTGTAACTTCAATGTAGTGACAGAAAGGCTGGGTCTTCACCTGGATGTAGGCCAATTGGCCAGTTTATTTCAAGTAACACAGTGTAAAGCACAGTGTTTCGACCAGTGTGGTCTTGGTAAAGATAAAGATCACTGAAGTTGAAACATCATGCTCTGCACTGTGTTACTTGAAATAAACTGACCAATTGTCCTAAGTCCAAGTGGAGACCTAGTATTTCTGTCACTGTATGGTTACTGGTAGATCAGTTTCTGTGTTTCTTTACCTGTATTCTTTGTTATACTCCATACTTACCACACTGGCACATTTTTAATCACTTTCTGCCTATGTGACAAGTGGGTAGTAGTGGTGCTCAAATACCCCTTTTTAAAATTCGAGTTTGGTCGAATTCGAATAGTAAATTATTCGAGGTCAGTCGAATATTCGAGTCGAATAATTTTTACTATTCGATTCGACCTCGGACTTCGAGCTCACTATTCGAGTCGGTATTCGAGCTCATTATTCGAGCTGACTATTCGAATAGGCCTTAAATAGCTTCCAACACTTGTTTTGAGGGTGAATGATGCAAGAAACATCTTTTTTTCCAAGTAACAACAGCAAGTGATTATGTGGGGATGTTCCTTTAAAAAAAAAAGGTGAAAAGAGAAGTTGTGTCCAGAATTTTGTTCAGTACTGTATATACTTCTTCTTCTTCTTCTTCTACTTCTTTATCTTCTATATCTTCTTCTTCTTCTTCTATATCTTCTTCTATATCTTCTTCTTCTATATCTTCTTCTATATCTTCTTCTTCTATATTGTCTTCTTCTTCTTCTTCTTCATCTTCTTCTTCTTCATCTTCTTCATCATCATCTTCTTCTTCTTCTTCTTCATCTTCTTCTTCTTCTTCATCTTCTTCTTCTTCATCTTCTTCATCTTCTTCTTCATCTTCTTCTTCTTCATCTTCTTCTTCTTCTTCTTCATCTTCTTCATCTTCTTCTTCATCTTCTTCATCTTCTTCTTCTTCATCTTCTCCATCTTCTTCTTCTTCATCTTCTTCTTCTTGATCTTCTTCATCTTCTTCTTCATCTTCTTCATCTTCTTCTTCTTCATCTTCTTCTTCTTCATCATCTTCATTTTCTTCTTCTTCTTCTTCATCTTCTTCATCTTCTTCATCTTCTCCATCTTCTTCTTCTTCATCTTCTTCATCTTCTTCATCTTCTTCATCTTCTTCTTCTTCTTCTTCTTCTTCTTCTTCTTCTTCTTCTTCTTCTTCTTCATCTTCTTCTTCTTCTCCTTCTTCTTCATCTTCTTCTTCTCCTTCTTCTTCTTCTCCTTCTTTTTCTATATCGTCTTCTTCTTCTTCACTTATTTCTGTTTTCATTTTTTTTTTTAAAGAAATGCAGCTATTTTTGAGCGTAACAAATAGCTGGTGGTGCACGCATGTTGGAAGCGCCATTGTATGTGCTCCCTGGCAGTGGAAACACACAGACAGCAGGAGGTAAATTCAGCAGCAGGAGGAGGAGGATGAGTGTGTGGCAGCAGGCAGTCAATGAGGCAGGCAGCGTGACATAATAGCCCTGGTACCTAGCGGTGATACCAGGGCTGTAAATAAACACAGCAGGCAGGAGGTCCCAGACAGCGCTCGTGCAGCCCACATCGTGTCCAATACACAACTGGGACAACACAGTTTTCAACCCGGCACCTCTGAAAAATTAAACCCTTTTTTTTTTTTATGGTTTTTTGGTTTTGTTTGTAAAACAAATTACACAGATATATAGCTATTTTTTGACGTAATAGCTGGTGGCAGAGTGGCAGCAGAATGTAATTCTGTGTACCCTGGCAGTGGGAAACACAGACCGACAGCAGCAGCAGCAGGAGGAATGGAGGAGTAATGTGAGCAGCTATTGTTTGACGTAATAGCTGGTGGCAGAGTGGCAGCAGAAGGTAATTCTGTGTACCCTGGCAGTGGGAAACACAGACAGACAGCAGCATCAGCAGGAGGAATGGAGGAGTAGAGTGAGTGTGGCAGCAGGTAGGCAGCGTGACATAATAGCCCTGGTACCTAGCGGTGATACCAGGGCTGTAAATAAACACAACAGGAGGTCCCAGACAGTGGTCGTGCAGCCCACATTGTGTCCAATACACAACTGGGACAACACAGTTTTCAACCCGGGCACCTCAGAAAAATTAAAGCTTTTTTTTTTTTTTAATGGTTTTGTAGTTTTGGTTTTACAACCAATTACACAGATATAGCTATTTTTTGACGTAATAGCTGGTGGCAGAGTGGCAGCAGAAGGTAAATCTGTGTACCCTGGCAGTGGGAAACACAGACAGACAGCAGAAGGGCAGTACACAGCAGCCCACTGTAGTTGTAAAATGTGTGGCTGCAGTCAACGTAATAGTTAAAGTGAACCAGGCTGGCTTAGTGAGCAGGAGCCAGGAGGTGGTAAAGGGTGGTAAGGCACATTAACGATGGTTCTAAGTTCCGGCAGCCAGTTCATGTCCCCCTCTCGCCGACAACAGGGGCCAGGAACTCGCCTTCCACCCACGCCTGGTTCATCTTGAGAAACGTCAGTCTGTCCACAGACTTGTGAGACAGACGTGAGCGTTTCTCGGTGACCACGCCACCAGCTGCACTGAAGCAGCGCTCGGACAGCACGCTGGAAGGGGGGCAGGACAGCACTTCCAGGGCGTACTGCGCCAGCTCGCTCCAGATCTCCAGGCGCTTGACCCAATACTCCATGGGATCAACAGAGGCATCGCTGTCAAGCCCGCTGTAGGACCCCATGTAGTCAGCCACCATGCGGGTCAGGCGCTGGCTGTGACCGGAGGAGGATGCTGCTGCATGCACCTCCTCTCTAGTCACTGCTGCCGGAGCCTCTACAGTCCTGTAGAGCTCGTGGCTGAGAGACAGCAGGTCTGTGGGGCGCTTGCTGCTGGATGCAGGCACCTGCTGCTGCCTCTGTGCTGGCTGCTGGACAGTGGGGGTGGAAGGCTGGGGGAAGGCTTCCTCCAAGCGCTCAACAAGGGCCTGCTGCAAGCTCCTTATTTGTTGCGCTGGGTCTCCTCCTGCAGGCGGCAGGAACTGGCTCAACTTCCCCTTGAGGCGTGGGTCCAACCTCATGCTGATCCAGATGTCCTCCCTCTGCTTCATCTGGATCACCCTGGGGTCCTTGCGCAGGCACGCCAGCATGTGCGCTGCCATTGGGAAGAGGCGGGCCACGTGTGCTGGCACATCGATGGCAGTGCTGTCCTCATCCTCCTCCTCTGCCTCGTCAGCCTCATCCTCTCTCCACCCCCGCACCAACTCAGCTGTGCTGTGCTGCTCCCCCTCATCAGCAGCAAGGTCAGGGACCTCCACCAAGTCCTCCTCCTCCTCCCCCTCAGAGGTGGACTGTGCAGCTGCTTGCCGCTCCTGCTGGTCCAAGGCTGCCGCTCCCTGTTCCAGCAAAGCATCGAGGGCCCTGTTCAGCAGACAAACCAGGGGCACCCACTCGCAGACCATAGCATGGTCCCTGCTCACCATGTTAGTGGCTTGCAGAAAGGGAGCCAGCACTAAGCACACCTGCTGCATGTGCCTCCAGTCATCATCGGGGACGATGGACGGGATGTTGCTGGTCTTGTCCCTTCTCTGAGCGGCGGAAACAGTGGCCAGGGCAAGGTACTGGTTGACAGCGTGCTTCTGTTCAACCAGACGCTCCAACATCGCCAGGGTGGAGTTCCAGCGAGTCGGAACGTCAAGGATCAGCCGATGGCGTGGCAGCTCCAGCTCCTTTTGCACGTCTTCCAGGCTCGCACAGGCTGCAGCCGAGCGCCGGAAGTGACGCACAACGTTCCTTGCCGTTTCCAGCAGTTCGCCCATCCCCTGGTAGGTGCGCAAGAACTTCTGCACCACCAGGTTCAGCACGTGGGCAAGACAGGGGATGTGGGTCAGGTTTCCCCTGTCTATTGCGGCAACCAGATTGGCCCCATTGTCGGCCACCACCTCTCCGACTCTGAGGCCTCTGGGGGTCAGCCAAATCCTCTCCTGCTCCTGGAGTTTGGCCAACACATGGGTTGCCGTCAGCTTGGTCTTCCCAAGGCTGACCAAGTGCAGCAGCGCTTGGCAGTGGCGGGCCTTCACGCTGCTGCTGAGGCGGGGGGGTTGGCCAGGTGTGCCGGAGGATGGCAGAGGATCGGAGGAACCTGCTGCAGTTCCCCCGACCCTGCGGGGTGGCACCACCCACTGTGTTGCTGCTGCTGCTTTGCCCGCTGCTGCTCTCCCATCCTCACCCCCTTCCACCAAGCTGACCCAGTGGACAGTGAAGGACAGGTAGCGGCCTGTCCCGAAGCGGCTGCTCCAGGAGTCCATGGTGACGTGGACCCTTTCACCAACCGCGTGCTCCAGCCCTCGCTCCACATTGGCCATCACAAAGCGGTGCAGTGCAGGAATGGCCTTGCGGGCGAAGAAGTGTCTGCTGGGGAGCTGCCAGTCTGGGGCTGCGCAAGCAAGCAGCGCACGAATGTCGCTCCCCTCCTGCACGAGCATGTACGGCAGGAGTTGGGAGCACATGGCCCGTGCCAGCAAGCCGTTCAGCTGCCGCACGCGACGGCTGCTGGGAGGCAGAGCCCTAACCACCCCCTGGAAGGACTCGCTCAAAAGGCTCTGGCGTGGCCTTTTGCTGGCACGGGAATCAGCAGACACAGCAGAGGAGGCCACTGAGGACTGGCTGCCAGAACAGGCCTCAGTGTCGGCGGCAGGAGTTGCAGAGGGGGGAGGAGCAGTGCGTTTCCGCACTCCTGCTGGTGCTGCTGGAGGAGCAGGAGGGCGGGTGGCTGCTGTTGCTGCTGCTGCTGCTGCTGAAGGCTGTGCAGTGATGGGTGTGGTGCCACTGCCAGCACCAGATGCCTTCAGCCTCTGGAACTCCTCATGCTGGTGGAAATGTTTCGCAGAAAGGTGGTTGATGAGCGAGCTGGTGCTGAACTTTAAGGGGTCTGCACCTCTGCTCAACTTCCGCTGACAGTGGTTGCAAGTGGCGTACTTGCTGTACACTGTGGGCATGGTGAAAAAGCGCCAGATTGGTGACAAAAACAACCCCCTACGGCATGGAACCGCTGCTGCCTGTCTCCCTGTGGTGGTTGGGGGGGGGGCTTGGGTGCGGCTGGTGGTGGTACTGGCAGATGCTGCTGCTGCTGCTGCTGAGCCTGAGACACCAGCAGGCTGGGGGACCTGCCTACTGCTGCCAATGCTTGCAATGATGCGCCTCCTTGCAAGGCCCACAAGCGCATCCTCCTCCTCCTCCTCCTCAGAGCTGCTGATGACGACATCCCCTGGAGCTGGTGGCACCCAGTCTCTGTCTGTCACCGTGTCATCATCATCCTCCCCCTCCTGAAACATGTCCTGCTGGGATGATGACCCCCCAAACTCCTCTCCTGATGCATGGATGGGCTGCTTGACTGTCGCCACAGTCTTGCTGTCCAATCCCTCATCCCCCAAAGTGCCCATCAGCATCTCCTCCTCAAGATCGCCAACAACAGCAGACAATACCCTGATGGTGCCTGGGGTAAAAAGACTGCTGAGTGACAGGTCGGCGACTGACGGTGAACTGGCCTCCTCCCCAGGCCCTGCTGGGCGGCTGCTGCGAACAGGGGTGGTGGTGGTGGTGGTGAGGGTGGAGGCCTCGGATGCAGAGCTGATGGCGGGCTGCTCATCCTCCGTCATCAGTTGCACCACAGTGTCTGCATCCGGCTGGAGGAAAATCGGAGCAGGTGCTACACGCTGCTGCTGTGTCTCTGCAGCGTGAGTTGCAGATGCTCCTGCTGGGCGGCGCCCAAGGCGTCCACGGCCAGTGGCTATAGGAGGAATGTTAGCCACTGACGCTGCTGCTGCGGAACTGTGCATGGTGGCGCGGCCGCGCCCGCGGCTTGCCGCAATGCTGCTCCCTCTCCTCCTGATTCCCTTGCTGCCCTTCCCCTTGCCCAAACCGCGCTGGCTGCCACTTCCAGACATCTTCGATGTTTTGGGCGTAAACACAAAAGTTTTTTAAAAGGGCGGGTGAAAAGTGGGGTACTTTAATGGAGTGGGTTGGTGGGCGAGGTGACTGAGTGAGTGTCTAGTAGAGTAAGTAAGTAGTTACAGAGTCAGTAAGTACAACTACAAGTTACAATAATCAGTAGTAATAATCACAAGGAAATAGAGTGTGTGTACACAGACAGTGAGTAAGTGCACGCACACGCAGGAGCTAGCCTATGAACAGTGACTGAGTGTCCCTACTAGTACAGTAAGTAGTAACAGTAAGTACAACCAGAAATTACAATAATCAATCAGTAATCAGAAGGAAATAGAGTGTGTGTACAGTACACAGACAGTGAGTGCACGCCCACGCAGGAGCTAGTAGCCTATGAACAGTGACAGTGAGTGTCCTAGTACAGTTACAGTATATAACTATTCAGAAGGAAATAGAGTGTGTGTACACTACAGTACACAGACAGTGAGTGCACGCACACGCAGGAGCTAGTAGCCTATGAACAGTGACAGTGAGTGTCCTAGTACAGTTACAGTATATAACTATTCAAAAGGAAATAGAGTGTGTGTACACTACAGTACACAGACAGTGAGTGCACGCACACGCAGGAGCTAGTAGCCTATGAACAGTGACAGTGAGTGTCCTAGTACAGTTACAGTATATAACTATTCAAAAGGAAATAGAGTGTGTGTACACTACAGTACACAGACAGTGAGTGCACGCACACGCAGGAGCTAGTAGCCTATGAACAGTGACAGTGAGTGTCCTAGTACAGTTACAGTATATAACTATTCAAAAGGAAATAGAGTGTGTGTACACTACAGTACACAGACAGTGAGTGCACGCACACGCAGAAGCTAGTAGCCTATGAACAGTGACAGTGAGTGTCCTAGTACAGTTACAGTATATAACTATTCAGAAGGAAATAGAGTGTGTGTACACTACAGTACACAGACAGTGAGTGCACGCACACGCAGGAGCTAGTAGCCTATGAACAGTGACAGTGAGTGTCCTAGTACAGTTACAGTATATAACTATTCAGAAGGAAATAGAGTGTGTGTACACTACAGTACACAGACAGTGAGTGCACGCACACGCAGGAGCTAGTAGCCTATGAACAGTGACAGTGAGTGTCCTAGTACAGTTACAGTATATAACTATTCAGAAGGAAATAGAGTGTGTGTACACTACAGTACACAGACAGTGAGTGCACGCACACGCAGGAGCTAGTAGCCTATGAACAGTGACAGTGAGTGTCCTAGTACAGTTACAGTATATAACTATTCAGAAGGAAATAGAGTGTGTGTACACTACAGTACACAGACAGTGAGTGCACGCACACGCAGGAGCTAGTAGCCTATGAACAGTGTCAGTGAGTGAGTGTCCTAGTACAGTTACAGAATATAATTATTCAGAAGGAAATAGATTGTGTGTACAGTACACAGACAGTGAGTGCACGCACACGCAGGAGCGAGTAGCCTATGAACAGTGACAGTGAGTGTCCTAGTACAGTTTACAGTATATAACTATTCAGAAGGAAATAGAGTGTGTGTACACTACAGTACACAGACAGTGAGTGCACGCACACGCGGGAGCTAGTAGCCTATGAACAGTGTCAGTGAGTGAGTGTCCTAGTACAGTTACAGTATATAACTACAATACAAAATACAATCAATCAGTACTAAAGGACAGCAGAAATACTGGTATAGATGAGAAATAAACAGAGGACAGGAGAGAACAGCTGCCCACACAGGCAAGGCCCTGAGGCCTAAAGCTGTAAGCCTGCAGCAGCTGTCTGAGTCTCTCTCTATGTAACACAAAAGCTACTAACTAAAATACAATGTCTATCTAACTAACAACAATATAGGTGTGTATAGGAGGTGTATGTGAGCAAAAACGCTAGGTAAATGACCACAATAAAGCTCTTGCTAAGCCAACGCACAAAGGAGCAGATCTCTCTCTGTGCAAAGTCAGGCAAGGACGGAGAAACACAACATGGCGGCCGCTATTTATAGGGTAGGGGCTGGCCAGGGTCCCCCTCAGTGATTGGCTGCCGTCAGAGGGCCTGGGAGCCCTCTGATTGGCTCTAAGGACATCAATCTATGCTATGACGCTATTCGAGCTCGGTATTCGAGCTCGAATAGCGCTGTTAGCTCGAATAGCGCGAATAGTGAATGGGCTATTCGAGTTCACTCGAATAGCCCATTCGAATAGTTCCAGCTATTCGGAGCTCGAATACCGAGCTCGAATAGCTGAAAAAGAGCTCGAATATTCGAGCTACTCGAATATTCGAGCTCTGCTGAGCACCACTGGTGGGTAGCACTTGTGTGGCTTCTATGTATGTTCTATGAAGAGCAACTACAGCTGGGGACACATGTCCTTCCTGTAGCATACGTAGGGAAGATAGCAGCTATCGCATGAATGTTGAGGTAAGGGAGAGTCTTTCTCTATCCTACTATCACTGTATGTATTTAAATAACAACACACACATGTTCTCTCCAGCCCTCTGACACAACAATGCCAACCGACTGTCAGTTATGTCACTTTTCAAATATTTTCCAAACTCCCACAAATTAAGCAGTCACAGAAGGTTAAATGAACCACCTCCTATTTATTTAAAGAGGAACGTTAGTCAAGGATTGAACTTAACATAGTCCAATTAGTAATCATTTTAGTTTGTTTGGTGGGGGGGGGGAGTTCTTCCTCTTAGAAGTCTTTTTTGGCTTGCAGGGGCCTGAATATATTCTGCTTTGATAGAATGTGAGAGGAAGTCCAGTAAAAGCAAAAATACTCATGAAAACAGTTCATCTTTTCAGGGCCAGGAATTGTTGCATTATGGCTTTAGGATTTTCACTTATTGTTTTTACCAACTAATTGAAAAAAGTTCCCTATATAAAAAAATAAACTTTGATTAATAATATGAAGGAGTCTTGGTGTGGAAGTTATTATTGGTTAATCAATTTTGTCTTTATGATTTAACAATAATATTATTATTATTTGTTATCCTACCTTAATGATCGAGGAAGCCGTTGTAGGGCTGTAACGATTGTTGAACTATCTCCGTGGTCAGCGCACAAGATGTGCGCTGACACTGCGGAAGTCCTCCACAAGTGTGTAAAACGACAGAACCCAGCTTTGGTGCAATGTACCTGTAGAGAGAAAGTGAGCACATCGCAAGAGTGGAACGCAATCGCAAGAGTGGCGATTGCCAATAGTGACACAAGACAGAGTAAGACAAGTGTAGCAAGAAAGACACAGCAAATAACAATGATCAGAACGCCAAGGAAAATAACAAACGCTAGCTAAATGCGAACTCCGCACTCATTCGCAACAGAGAACGTGTATAAGAAACGATCACCGCGCGTTAGGCGCCCAGCGATAAGCATGCCACCCTAACTAACCAATGCAACACAAACACAAAATAGAAAACGCGAACGCTTTCTAAACGGTTACCTCACCGAGCCTACAGCAAGCGTTCGTACCAGACAAGACAGACAGAAGGAGTAGCCAGTAGCAACCGCAGCTCTGGCCTACACTCCCAGACAGAGTACAGAAGGAACCACCGCCACTACCGCTAGAGCGGATGCGATCCAGACAGACAGATGGAGCAACCAGTAGCAACCGCTGCTCTGGCTTGCACCCCTCAGAACGATTTCCTGTCGACTGCCGCTGGCGACAAGACAACCGCAACAGATAGACAGTATAAGGCAATACAGATAAGTACAACCTGACTACGCTAGAAGGAATGCCTAGTGCACTCCCAAGGAATTACTCTAAGATAATCTTAGCAAACAATAGCAAAGGCTGATACTCCAGGTGAGTTAGCAGGAACAAACCATCATGACCAGTAAGGAATTCTGGGAGCAAAAGGTATTTATACTGCAAGCCATCAAAGGAAGCAGCTAAGCAATTTGCATGACAAGTGTATGCAAATTCCTCACCAGCAGAGCAACTCTGAAACTTGCAAAGTGAAGACAGGTCTCTTTTCCAGAGACCTGCAGCACTCAGACCTAAAGAATGGTCAAACAGCTGTCTGCCTGTGCAGACAGCTGAGCAGATCATTACAAGGGCTAATTTTAGCAACAGATGAATGTAAAGAAAAGATAATGTTATCATCTCTTCGGATGTGGATCACAAACTGAAGGAGCTTTCCAATGCAGAGCAAAGTGCTGTGTTTAACTGTTTGAATGCTGTTCTGTTACATTTTATTTCTGATATTAGGTTTAAGTCTGTAAATAATATTTTAGAGGAAAGAAGAAATGTTGAGTTTCAGACCACTTTAATCATAACAAATGTGAAAATGTTAAAATAGTGGCAGTTTGAAAAGCTATCGGTGACAGAGAAAAAAAAATTGTATATGTATATAAACCTTTATTGTATGTAATTTATAAAACATATACATATAGACTTATACATATAGACTTTAGACCTTAATGGCACCTTTCCCCTTTAAATCTCTACGCCACCACTCTCATACACAGCTCACACACACTGTCACTGGCGGCAGTGAGTTGTTTGGAGAGAAAAAATTCAAAGCAGGATTCAGTAAAAAATCAGTGGGGTACTTTTCAAATCAAATGTCCACAAAAAGCCTCCAACATCAAAAAAAGATGCTTCCAACTTCAATAAAAAGCCATTAACAAATGTCCCTTGATATCAAGTATACAGTATATTACCAGGATGCATATACTCATTCGAATAAGAAATAAAGTTTCTAGACATCCAATGACAATCAAACCTTTGCAGTAATCCGCATTGCTGTATAGTTAAGCCAGCAGGTTATTGATGCATATACATTACCCTCCTGGCTGAGGGATAGCCGTTCCAAGTATCGCCTCAATCCACCACTATTCCTGGTCAGTAAAGTGCGGGGAGAGGACAGTCCAGCCGCCGGTCCATCCGCAAACACACGCGCTGATTCAAAAGCAGACATCAGATAAAGATAACTGTGGCGTGTTGCAGGACCATGATGCGCATCACGCTGGTCAGCTATACTGTGCCGGCTTTCAGTGACGTCACTTGTAGCGTAATGCCTAGGTTCTGATGGTTACAGGGGGTATTTCTGATGGTTCCAGGGGGTACCTGGACTTGGTATACTTAACCATTTCAGCCCATGGGGATTTTTCACCTTGTGCATCAGAGCAATTTTCACCTCCCATTCATTCGCTAATAACTTTATCACTACTTATCACAATTTATTGATCTGTATCTTGTTTTTTCTGCCACTAATTAGGCTTTCTTTGGGTGGTACATTTTGTTAAGAATTATTTTTTTATAAATGCATTTTAGCAGGATTATTAAGAAAAAAATGGAAAAAAATCATTATTTCTCAGTTTTCGGCCATTATAGCTTTAAAATAATCCACGCTACCATAATTAAAACCTATGTATTTTATTTGTCCGTTTGTCTCGGTTATGACACTATTTAAATTTTGTCCCTATCACAATGTATGGTGGCAATATTTTATTTGGAAATAAAGGTGCATTTTTTTCCATTTTGCGTCCATCACTATTTACAAGCTTATAATTTAAAAAATGTTCGTAGTATACACCCTTCAAATGCATATTTAAAAAGTTCAGACCCTTAGGTAACTATTTATGTCTTTTTTTTTTTTTAATTGTAATTTTTTTTTTCCATTAAAATTTTTATTTGGCTAATATTTTGGTGTGGGAAATAAACAGTTAATTTTTAATGTTATTATATGTGTAAATTGTAATGTAAAAAATATGTAGATGTAGTTTTACTATTTGGCCACAAGATGGCCACCCTGAGTTTTTTTTTCTCCTTGTGCTTCTCGCTAAGCGGAAGCACAAGGGGGATGCGGAAAATTTTACATGCAGAAAGACTGAAGCCTCTAGTAAGAGCGCTTCGGTTTTTCTGCTGGGGACACGGATTGGTGATCAGGAACCATGTTCCCGTTCACGGATCCCATGGCTACCGGGGGACATCATGGGGGCACGCCCACGATTGCGTGTGGAAGCACGCCAAAGCGCGGCACCGCAGCAGAGCAGCCGTCCGGACGTGAACTTCACGTCCGGGCGGCAGAAATGGTTAACCAAGAATAATTTAGAGTTTTAGAAAATGATAAATGTTATTTAAACACCAAATTATTGTTTTACCTAATTAAAAGCAATATTAAATGTTTGGAAATTGTTTAGAACCAATTATCATATATTTGTCAAGGGGTACTTGTGATAATGTTTACTATGCTAGGGGGTCATTTCTGATGTCCGGGTTTTAAAAGTGGCACATACCAATAAAATGTTGAGAAACACTGGTGCAATGGATGCTGACGTTTCACGAGGAACGCCCCTCCGTTTCACGGGGAACGCCCCTCTTCTTTAGAGCAATTATAGGTTATACTGCATAAGTTATAGTAATTATAAGATCCCTTAACCTACCAGGTAAACTTTTGAATATATAAGATGGGGCCAGTGACCCCAGAATGGCTAAAAATAATTCTCCAAATATATTTGAACCCTCTTCCACTTCAATTTTCCTCTCTCCTCTAATAGGGATAGTAGTTTAGGACTGCTCCCCCTTTCTTTATTTTTGTTTTCCTTTGAGAGATGCGTAATTGCAATCCCCAAAAACGAGATATCTTAAGGTACCCATCAATGATACAATCTTGATTGTATAATCTTACCAAATCTATCTAGTAGAAGAGTTAGGGCTGGTTCAGACGGACGTTCAGAGGCGTCGCGGCGGCAATGCGTTCAGGCTTTCAGCAGCGTTCACTTTGCGTTCGGATGCGGTCGCGTTTTTTCTTCCCCTAGGGGGACATTACTCGTCGCGGTTAATGTAATGTAATGTAATGTTAATGTAGCTTCCAGGGGCTCCTTGAACGCCAGGGAAAATCGGGACCCGAACGCCGCATTCGTGTAAACGCGTGTGAAAGCTTGGTACAAACGCTCCCATTCACTTGAATGGGAGCGTTTAACGCCAAGCCCCGAACGCTGGCGGTAAACGCTCCACAAGCGTCCGTCTGAACCAGCCCTAAATGGAGTGACTATTGCCTCTCCTAGTCTCCTTTGGTTGGGACAGTTGTTGTCCTTTTGTTTTTCTTGGAGGAATGTGCAATTGCAATCCTTGACTATTAGATGTATTAACAATAGACATGTGACCTGCACAGGCAAATGCCTCATGTGTCTATAAAAGATCTACAGTATATTGATCCTGCTAATGATTTAAAATAAATAAATGTAATTTTTAACATTTTGGAATAATATTGGTGTGGTGTGGCTCTTGTAACTAAAGAAAATCCTGGACTGTATGCAACAGTTGCCTTTCTGTCTAAACCAGGGGTCTCAAACTCAATTTACCTGGGGGGCCGCAGGAGGCAAAGTCAGGATGAGGCTGGGCCGCATAAGGAATTTCACAATCGCGGCGCATCGCCGCCTCTGCCCGCCCCTCTCACTCTTCCTTCACAGAGAGGGCCGGGGAGAGGCGGCGATCCGTGCGGCGATTGACGTCAGGAGGGGCAGAGCTGAAGCTGAAAGCTCTGCCCCTTCCAGGAAATGCCGGCGGATTGCCCCCCGGGCGATTTGGGGGCTCTGCAGCCCTTGTTTAGCGGCGGGGATGCGGCGGATTACTTGGGAGCACTAAAGCTAACTATAAGGAAGCTTTTGCCGGTGAGGGCCACAAAATATTGTATCGAGGGCCGCAAATGGCCCGCGGGCCGCGAGTTTGAGACCCCTGGTCTAAACAATCCAATTAAAAAAACCGCACAGCTTAATGCCATATTACAAGTAACTCCCTGTTTTCATTTCCACACACAATACATCTGGACAGATTTGCATAACATCCGTCCTTATTAGCCCTTAACCAGAGTCTGAGAAATGTTTGCAACGACCTACAATTGTTACCAAAATATGTACAGTATGTTAAAGTGCCCCAGGTGTCCTGAAGAGGCGTGACTTTCACGTGAAACAGCTGTAGACAGAGGAGCTTTCTTCTGTACCTGTGCTATGTGGCTTCAATAAAGAGAAGATTCTTGTGGAGTGCCAGAGTGCGTGCGTTTTCTTTTAGCAAAGAGTATGTTCACCACTTGAGGACCACAGTGGTAAATCCCCTAAAGACCAGGTACATTTTTGCTAAAATGGCCACTGCAGCTTTAAGGCACAGCTGCAGGGCCGCACAACACAGTACACGAGTGATTTCCCCCCCCCCCCTTTTTCCCCCACCAACAGAGCTCTCTGTTGGTGGGGTCTGATTGCCCCCCAGTTGTTTATTTTATTTTTGTTATAAATATTTATGTTAGCCTTTTATATAAAAAAAACCCTTTCCTCTGCCTCCCCCAGCGAGCCTCCCTCCCTCCCCCGGCCAGCCTATCACAGCGATGGGCTTCAGCCTATCACTGCCAATCACTCTCTTGTCCCCCAGGGGGACAGCCGTGTTACACGGCTGTCCCCAGTGCAGCGCTGCTGCTGATCGCAGCGCTGCACGGTGTAAATAGACGGCGATCATTGTTGCTCGGAGACTGAAGAGGGGGCGGAGCTCCGCCCCCCGAGCATGAGATGCACGCGCAGCGTGCGCGCAATCTCATGCAAATTAGAGCCCCAGGACTTGACGCCAATTGGCGTTAGGCGGTCCTGGGGCTGCTGCCGCGTTCACGCCCATTGGCGTGACGCGGTCGTTAGGTAGTTAAAGTGAGTCTGAAGCCAGAATAAAACAAAACAGATACTCACCAAAGGAGAGGGAGGGCTCAGGGTCCTATAGAGCCTTCTACTTCCTCTCCTAGTCCCTTTATTCCTACACTGGCACCCCCATTAGCAGTCTCTGACCAATGTTGGAAACTGCTCTCTATGCCGCTGCCCAAGACTTTGCAAGTCTTTGGGAGCCGGAGTGCTCCCAAAGACAGGCCGCTCCGTACAACGCATGCATGAGAGAGCGCAGTCGCGCATGCGCAATACGCAACGGCTGTCTTTGGGAGCACTCTGTACACTGTCGTTCCTGCGCTTGCTCCTCCATTAGCAGTCTCCGACCAATGGGTCGAAGACTGCTCTCTCTGCTGCTGCCCGAGGCTTCACAAGTCTTCAGTAGCCCGAGTGCGCTTGAAGACCAGCCATTCTGTACTGCGCATGCGGGAGCGTGTTCTCTCACGTATGCACAGTATGGAGAGGCCTGTCTTCGGGAGCACTCCGGCTCCCGAAGACTTGTGAAGCCTGGGGTAGCAGCAGAGAGAGCAGTCTCTGACACATTGGTCGGAGACTGCTAACGGAGGAGCAAGCACAAGAACGACGGGAGCATGAGAGGAACGGGAAGGCTTTATAGGACCCAGAGCATTACCTCTCCTTAGTCGAGTATATGTTTCTTTTTTTGTTTTTTTTACTCTGGTTTTAGACTCCCTTCAATGCTGGTAAATGTATAATTGCATTATCACAGCTATAGCCATTATGAACAAGTCCTCACAGAGATATGAATAAAATTAGTGACTAGTTAGACAAATTAAATAGTTTTTGTTCTGCTCCTGGGAAGATGTATTGGTATATAGATTGTAAAGATATCCTGATAAAGTTGTCAGTTGCCCATGGAAAAATTGATAGCATTATCTAAATAACTGTTTTCACTGAATCATGACTATGCTTCCTGTAACAGTGAAATACATGTGATTACACTTATATGCTTGCCCCTGACAGAGAGCATGTCAAAATAATTCTCTCATTAGTATAGATCGTGCCAAGGTGACAAGATTATTTCTCAAATTATCAGTGATGGTTTACTTGGTTTTCTTTCTGCAGAATGGAGGAGGGAAACCTGGAAGAAAGCATCTCTAGCAATGGTTATACAGCACACCCTTCAATGTTAGCTGTGTAAAGGCTGTTTATGAACCCACAATAGTTGCAGTGGGGTTTCCAAACATTTATCATTGCTTCTATTCTTTCTTAAAGACAGTGGCGTAGCTAAGGAGCTGTGGGCCCCGATGCAAGTTTTACAATGGGGCCCCCCAAGCACTCTATACATAACAATTGATACAGCGCACCAAAAACTGCCAATGGAAATTACAGTGTCAGAGGTGCAAGAAGGGGATGGGGAACAGCTTGATAATGATTACCACTATTCAATGTATCTATAGAAATGATTATTATGAGCACAGGACCAATAAAGAGCCAATACTGTGGTTGAGGGAGGGCCCTTCGGGGCCCCTCTGCCCCAAGGGCCCCGATGCGGTTGCTACCGCTGCACCCCCTATTGCTACGCCCCTGCTTAAAGAGAATCTGTATTGTTAAAATCACACAAAAGTAAACATACCAGTGCATTAGGGGACATCTCCTATTACCCTCTGTCACAATTTCGCCGCTCCCCACCGCATTAAAAGTGGTTAAAAACAGTTTTAAAAAGTTTGTTTATAAACAAACAAAATGGCCACCAAAACAGGAAGTAGGTTGATGTACAGTATGTCCACACATAGAAAATACATCCATACACAAGCAGGCTGTATACAGCATTCCTTTTGAATCTCAAAAGATCATTTGTGTGTTTCTTTCCCCATGCACTGAAGTTTCAGGCTGCTCTTTTCTTGCTGCAAACAGCTTTGCCCTTGTCTGTAATTCTTCAGTATGTGAAAGCCCAGCCAGCTCAGAGGATGATTTATCCAGCTTGTAAAAGATAAGAGAGAAGGGAGAAGCTGCTCTAATGTAAATAACACACAGGCAGTGTGCAGAGAGGGGCCTGGAAGGGGGAGTTCATAACAGAACCACAACACTGAAGAACTTGGCAGCCTTCCAGACACAGGCTGACAAGTCTGACAAGAGAGAGATAAGTTGATTTATTACAGAGACTGTGATAGTACAAAGTGCTGCAGTAAGCCAGAACACATTAGAATAGCTTTTGGAACTTGTAGGATGATAAAAAACAGGATGCAATTTTTGTTACGGAGTCTCTTTAACTCTTTTGACACATTGGACTAATAGGTGGCCGAAGACACTGTGTAGATTTGTTGCAGCTTAATGTGTCAAGAAGCAGCCCAACACTTTCAGAGTTCACTACCTCCACTTTCTTCTACAATTGACTTTTCTCAATAGCCGTACATCAACTTCAGGTGCTCTCGAGGTTTCAAGATATCAAGCTACAACAAATGGGCAACCTTTCTCTTTATTTACAAAGATTCTGACAGATGTTTTCACACAGTTTATGCGTTTTCCCGTTAACACGTTTTCGCGTGCAGAAGTCAACAGTAATGAATCGCAATGGGCAAATTTAAAAGAAAAAAAAGCTTACGCATGCAAATTCGCATTAAAAAAACACCCGCAAACGCACGCGAATTTGCATACGCATGCAAATCCACAAGCGTTTTTTCCTATGCGGATTAGCCTACTTATTGTGGAAACGTAGCTTAAGTCTTACGCCATATCTTGAAGATCATTGATGGCTGCAGACTGGAAATGAATGCATTAATAAATAACACACAGTCATGGCTAAAATATTGACACCCTTGCATCTGTGTCAGAAAACTCACCACTTCTTTCAGAAAATGATTGCATTTACAAATGTTTTGGTATTGTCATGTTTATTTCTTTTGATGGCACTGCAAGAACTCAAAAAGGCAGAGGAAAAAGAAAAAAACTGAGATACTTGGTCTTACCTAGGTAGAAAGCTACTGGCTGTGGGGAATAGAACAAGCCAAATACCGCTGCACTACAAAAATAGTTGAAAACAGTGGCTGGTCAGGTGGTTAAGGGCTCTGTATCTGACACAGAAGACCTGGGTTTATAGAGACTCAGAGTACACCTCTCATGGGCATGCCTTTAAGACTCCGACTAGTACTGCAAAATACTTAAAGATGCATATCTTTCTGTAGCCTGTGCCCTCTTTCATTTGATGCCTGAATCGCCGTTCTACACAAAATAGTTTTTGTTCGATTTCAATTTAAAAATGCGGCTGCCATGTTGGCTATGTTATAACTTCCAGGTCACCCCTGTCTTTTCTGTTAGAAAAGTGCATCACTGAATGAAGCAGGAAGAGGAAGTGACACACATGGCCATTGCAAGAGGCTCCTGCAGAGGGGTCATAGCACGAGTTTGTTGGACGCCGTCTGGCTTAAAGGTATGCCCATGAGAGGTTCTCGGAGTCCCTTTAAATCTTGGTTCTCCTTGTTCAGTAAGCCAGCATCTACTCAGTAGGAGACCTTGGGGAAGACTCCCTAACTGCCTACAGAGTGCATCCTAGTGGCTGCAGCTCTGGTGCTTTGAGTCCACCAGGAGAAAAGCATGATATAAATGTTATTTCTTATCATTGTCAAATATGACATTCTGAATGTTGGGACATGCAGGACGGTGCTAAACTTAAAGCACTAGCACCCCTGTCATATTTCTTATTTGACTTTAGATGGGATTTAAATTGCAAAATGCCTGGGCATTAACCCATTAGCAGCTTTAATAGAGTTATCTTGTTTGAGATACGTGCACTGCTTTTGACCTCAGTCGGCAGAACTCGTAGTGCTGTAAATTCTTGGAAAGCTTTGATCTCTCTCTACTAGCAGAAAATATAGAGACTTCTGAAAGGAGAAGTTATCTGTTATTGTCTCACACTGCCCCCTACTGACAAGTGGCTATAAATACACATTGCAGCATTACTATTTAGTAACAAGCAAATGTAACAAATAAGAAATAAAAAAATGCTAAAATAAATTGGCCTGGAGCTCTTGCAAGCCTCTAAATAAATTGGCTGCTAAAGGGTTAATAATATATATATATTTTTCTTACAAAAGTAAACTTAAATGTCAAGCTAATACCTCCTGATTTGTGTTTTGTGTGATGTACTATATAGATAATGTGCAATCTACACTGAAAGAGGCATGCATGCAGAGATAAGCTTGTGGTCTTTGATTTTCTGTTGCTAAAGATACAATCTAAATATAATGACACAGCCAAATTTCCATTAACATGTTTAATACATTAAGGTATTCTGTTTAATACTGTAAAATAGTAACAATTTCAAATTTACTTTAATTCATACAGTAAATTAAGCCGTGGGTTTCCACAGACCCACAAACATACCAGACTGGTATTTATTGGCAGGTCTTTTCCAATGTAATGTTGTATGATGTTAACACTCATGTAAAATAGTATAATTAAAAATAAATGTGTTTGCAAATAAGATGTACAATTGTCCCAGAAAACAAATGCACTATAAATTACTTTTTTCCTGTGTTGTTGTCACTTACAAGTAGGGATTAAAAATCTGACAAGCTTTGGACTAGTCAGATTTTTGTGATAATTGTCCTTTAAATCCCCAGGAAAGGCCACTGATAACTGCAACATCATGGTCTCCATCCAGCTCTGTGTAGGTGACGATTATTGCGTCATGAACCAGCCCCGCCCAGTATGCTACTGTATCTATGATGGTCCATCCTTCAGCTCTAAATATACGCTGTAACAGTAGGCTGGAAACCGAGCAAAACAAAAGCCTACAGAGGACATTGGGCCAGTTCAGGCCTCTGCTCAAGTTTTAATGCCCAGTATCCACTGTTTCTTGTGATATTATGGAGTTAAAGGCACACTTAGGTGATGTAAGGTAGAGACACACTCGATTCGTTTTTCTTTTTAAAAACATGCTCCCATTGACTTGCATTCAAATCGTGGCAAAAATTTCCATAGTCGCAATTTTGAGCAGTGGCCTGAACAGCTACGTTTTAAAAGTGTAAATTATTGTAGTAAAATATTGGAAAATAATACCGATATTTTACTACAACTTAACCTAACACCACTATCACACAGAACCCTACTTTACTAATGCCTAGCCTAACCTTAACTGCTGCCCCCCCCCCCCACACACACACTAACACTTAAAAACACCCTCCCACGCCTAACCTTAACTGACCACTGCTATTACATTAATATTGGGGTGACGCCATTATAAATGGCGGCTATAGTGTGAAATTTGCTCCCAAATTTCGCACTATAGCCGCTATTTATAATGGAGCCTATGGCAGTGCTCACGTTTCTTATGATAGTGGGCACCTATATTTCCCGCTTCGCTTGTCACAACATTCACATTAATTTTTAATCTTTATTATTAGTTATAATTTTAGTAGATTTCTAGATTAAATTTAGTAGTGTAATAATATTAGTAGTTTAGCTTACAATCTGGCTTTAAATTCATTTTTTTCTGTTACTTTAGGCTGACAGCTGTGACTTATTTATGCAATTAAAATACTTGTGTGTATATACTAGCATATAAGCCAGCCTTGGAAGTCTCAATCAAAAGACCATAAAAATGGCTAGACCCGTGGATATGCTTACTCCCAAATATCCCCTATAAGTAGCCCTGGCTGATGCCTCCCCCACAACCAGGCACCATAGCAGTTAGTATGGCTTCATGTTGTCTGGTTGTCCTTTTCACCTGTAAACTTTTTTATAGCAACTTTTAGTTTTTGCAATTAAAGGGAGGTGTTTAAAAAAATAAAAATACTAATCCACTTACCTGGGGCTTCCTCCAGCCTGTGGCAGGCAGGACGTGCCCTTGACGCCGCTCCGGAGGCTCCCGATCTTCTCCACCTGCGCAGTACAGTCCGTAGGACATCCGATGATGTCAGCGCGGCCGCATGAGACGCACGTTGGAGCGCAAGGAGAAGCCCGACAAGGAGGCCTGGCCTGGCCAGGTCGGGTGAGCCACCGGAGAAGATCGGGAGCCTCCGAAGCGGCGTCGAGGGCACGTCCTGCCTGCCACGGGCTGGAGGAAGCTCCAGGTAAGTGGATTAGTTATTTTATTTTAAAACACTTCCCTGGAATGTTTGCAATAAACACATTTTAGCAAATTTTGCAATAAATAAATTTTCAACTGTCAGTGGTTACCTTCCTCTCTGCCTTCTGTACCAGACAACTTCCATCCATTACCCACACACAAACACACATTGGGCCCTATCCAATTCACGTTTTTGCCTAAATTTTCTCCTAGGTGATATTTACACATTTTATCAGTAAAATGCCCTTTAAACCACCAGCAAGCAAGAAAATACTCACAGTACATTTTCACCTACTTTTTGGTACTTTTTGATTGCAGAGTGCTGAAATTTTATTTTAAACAGAAGATGAAAAATTATCTCCTAGCAATAAAAAGTGAATTGGATCAGGCCCATAGTTGGAATAGATGTGGTTCCAAGGAGGACCTCAAGGAGAGAAAAAAGAGGCATGGCAGACCAGGATCCTCTGAGTGTAAATACAGGAATTGTACAAGAATGTAATAATAATAGGCTACTCAAAAAGATAGGTCATCTAGAAGGTAAGCCCTAGTTTGGAAACTTTTTTTTTATAATTACATTTTATAGAAATTATTTTTAAAACATTAATCAATATTAATTTTCAAATACTACCAGATTTTGTATTAAAAATATTTAACCACTTTGTCCTGCTTGACGTAGAACTACGTCAAGGAGGCCATGTGCGCTCCCTCGGCCGATCGCGCGCTTGCATGCGCGCTCCCGGACGCGGATTGTTAGACCGGCAATAAATGAATCGGGCCATGGTGCCCGATCACTGCTTCCTCTCCCCCGCAGAAAAAGCGACAGCTTCTCTCGGAAGCTTCGCTTTTTCTGCCTTCTATGTCCCTCTAAGCGTACATGTTACGCTTAGAGTGCCGTCATGTAAACAAGCTCAAGGTTGCCATCTTGTGGCCAAAAAGTAAAACTATATCTAAATGTAAAAAAAAAATAAATACACATATATTTACCCCAAACAAATACTATTTACATAACACCCTCCCAAAAATACCCACATAAAATGTTTAATAATAATAATAAAAAAAAATTACAGTATAATTTAAAAAAAACACATAAATACTTACCTAAGGGTCTGAACTTTTTAAATATCTGTGTAAAGATGAAATATTTCTATTTTTTTTTTTTATAAGCTTGAAAATAGTGATGGATGCAAAACGTAAAAAATGCTCTTTTATTTCCAAATAAAATATTGTCGCCATACATTGTGATAGGGACATAATTTAAATGGTGAAATAACCGGGACAAATGTGCAAATACAATAAGTGGGCTTAAATTATGGAGGCATGTATTATTTTAAAACTATAATGGCCGAAAACCGAGAAATAATGAATTTTTTTAGTTTTTTTCTTATTCTTACTGTTAAAATGCATTTACAGTAAGGTAGCTCTTAGCAAAATGTACCACCCTAAGAAAGCCTAATTGGTGGTGGAAAAAACAAGATATAGATCAGTTCATTGTGATAAGTAGTGATAAAGTTATAGGCTAATGAATGGGAGGTGAACATTGCTCGGATGCATAAAGTGAAAATGACCGAGGGCTTAAGTGGTTAAAGATGCATGCTGCCAGATAGTTTCAGGGCAGCTGCAGTCTCAGGCTCCTACCTCCTTCCTCCTCACTTTCTGTAACAGAAAAATCCCAGCCCTCCCTGCGGTAAGTCATTCACCTTCAGCAGCAGTGGGACAGTTAACATCAGGGGATGGCTAGGCTGACCATGGTCTAACTGCAGTCACATCTCCCTGGTAACTGACATTGTCATGCTGCTTGCTGTTTGAATTCCTGCTGGTGTCACACTATGGACTTTACATGAACTTCTGCCGTCCACCAGCAGAGGTCTCACCTCATCTCTTGAACTCTGCGAACAGTCACCTGACCATTGTGCAGTATTTAAGGCTGCCTCAAGCAGAAGAACATTGCTAGCTCATTTTGTGCTGTAGGCCTTGTGCTCTGGTCACCTGTCTTTGCTCCTAGCTCCTTGCCTCCTGTATTTGTATTGATATCCCGGTATTGACCTCTTGCTTTGTCTGACTATTCTCTTGCCCACTGTCTGCATAACTCCCAGCTTTTTGAGATGAGAAATAGGGACACTTAAGCCGTGCCCCTGCCACACCCCTAATCACACCTCCGCCACACCCCTAGTCACGCATAACATAAAGATTTCATAAGAAAAATATGTTGTTTTATCATTCAAACCACACTTGTCCTTTCTATCCTGGGTCATTTTCCTTCATGTTAACATTTCAAAATTAGTAATATATCAATTTAAAGGATGGGAATAAAGTTTAGAGCAGGGGTCCCCAACCTTTTTGAGCCCGGGGCCCACTATCCCGACAAAAATTTTCTCTGGGGCCCCGGGGAAGGGGGGGGGGGGGGGGCATGGCTAGTGGCGGCGGCAGGCCCCCCCCCCCCCCCCTTTTTTTCCAGATTCCACAGTATAGCAAGTATAGTTAGCCCAGAATAGCAAGTACAGTTAGCCCAGAATAGCAAGTATAGTTAGCCCAGAATAGCAAGTATAGTTAGCCCAGTATAGCTGCCCCAGTGTCGCCAGTAGTTAGCCCAGTGTAGCCAGTAGTTACCCCAGTATAGCTGCCCCAGTGTCGCCAGTAGTTAGCCCAGTGTAGCCAGTAGTTAGCCCAGTGTAGCTGCCCCAGTGTCGCCAGTAGTTAGCCCAGTTTAGCCAGTAGTTAGCCCAGTATATCTGCCCCAGTGTCGCCAGTAGTTAGCCCAGTGTCGCCAGTAGTTACCCCAGTATAGCTGCCCCAGTGTATCTAGGAGAGGTGCCCTCTCCCCCCCGCGGCCGCCGCTCCTGTTACCTTATGAGCGGGCGGTCGCTTCCTTATATTTCCCATAGCTCCTCTCCTCTTGCAGCATCTCGTATTACAGCAGCGCTTCCCGCGCGGCTGCTGTAGGGAAGGGAAGGAAGCAGGGAAGCAGCTTCCTGTAGCGGCGATCGCCATTACCATGGGAACGCTGCCCCGCCTCCTTCCCTCCTTACAGCAGCCGCACAGGAAGCGCTGCTGTACGAGATGCTTCAAAGAGGAGAGGGGCTATGGGGAATATAAGGAAGAAAGCGGCCGCCCGCATAAGGTAACAGGAGCGGCGGTGGGGGGAGAGAGAGAGAGGGAGAAAGGCCAGATCCACCGCGGCCCCCCAGAAATCTGCTCACGGACCACCAGGGGGCCGCGGCCCCCAGGTTGGGGACCTCTGCATTAGAGTCAAACACATTTTGTAGTAGAGAAATATGTATATTTACATAGGAAGAGGGACAAAGTCCTGAAAGAGGGACAAATGAGGAGGAAAGAGGGACAGAGGGACAGGGCTCCCAAAGAGGGACTGTCCCTCCGAAAGAGGGACAGTTGGGAGCTATGCAGTGGCGTAGCTACAAACCTCTGGGCCCCGATGCGGAATCTGGATGTGGGCCCCCCCCCCCCCCCCCCGGCAACAACAGCCCCCCCTCCCCCGACAACACCCGACGGATGCACACACATATCAAAATCCCTATAGCCAGCTATAGGTACCCCCAGTATAGGTAGTCAGGCATAGGTAAGCCAGTATAGTTGCCCCCGGTATAGGTGAGATAGGCAGGCGCCGCCGGTATAAGTTAGATAGATAGGTGCCCCCAGTACAGGTTAGCTAGGTGGGTGCCTCTAATATAGGTAGCCAGAATAGTTGCCCCCAGCGTAGGTTAGATTGGTAGGTGCCCCCAGTATAGGTTAGTTAGGTAGGTGCCTCCAATATAGGTAGCCAGTTTAGTTGCCACCTGTATAGGCTAGCTAGGTGCCCCCAATACAGGTTAGATAAGTAAGTGCCCCCAGTATAGGTTAGATAGGTAGGTGCCCTCAGTATAAATTAGATTAGGTCGGTGCCCCCTAGTATAGGTTAGATTAGGTAGCTGCCCCCCAGGATTAGGTTAGATTAGGTAGGTGCCCCCCAGGATAGATTAGGTAGCTGCCCCCAGGATAGATTAGGTAGCTGCCCCCCAGTATAGGTTAGATTAGGTAGGTGCCCCCCAGGATAGATTAGGTAGCTGCCCCCCAGGATAGATTAGGTAGCTGCCCGTCCCCATAATGGAGGGGGGGGGCCGCAGCCGCGGGGAGGGCAGCCCGACCTCTCCCTCCCTTCCTCTCCCCGGGGCCCCCCCTCAGATGCAGAGTAAGCGGCTAACGGAAGCGCTATAGGCAGAACTCACCTCCTTCCCTGGTTCCAATCGCCGCTGATCTCCTCTCTGGCTGGCTCTGCATAGATGCTTACACACGCAGCTTCCTGTTTAGCCGGAAGCTGCGTGTGTAACAACATCTATGCAGAGCCAGCCAGAGAGGAGATCAGCGGCGAGTGGAACGCAGGGAGGTGAGTTCTGCCTATAGCGCTTCCGTTAGCCGCTTACTCTGCATCTGAGGGGGGGCCCCGGGGAGAGGAAGGGAGGAAGAGGTCGGGCTGCCCTCCCCGCGGCTGCGGCTCCATCCTACCAGCGCGAACGGGCGCATGGCCCTCCAAACGGAGATGGGCCCCCCGGGCCCCTTCCCCGCCTCCTCAGGAGCCGGGCCCGGTCGCCAAGGCGACCGCTGCGACCACGGGCCCTACGCCCTTGGAGCTATGCTGTCTGTATACTTCTGATATTCTGATCATTGATCCTGGCCTGTACGACTATTCTCCTGTGTGCTGATTCTTCTGATACGTGTCTATATATATTGTATTATTGTATATATTGTGTGATCTGGGTTCCTGTGCGTTGCTATTGTATATATTATGTGATCCGGGTTCCTGTGCGCTGCTATTGTATATATTATGTGATCCGGGTTCCTGTGTGCTGCTATTGTGTATGTATTGTGTGACCCATGTCTTTGCATATTCACTGTAAATATAAGTAAGTTAGTCAGGGTGATATCGGGGCACGGTGGTCATATTGTATGATTGCATGCATATTGGTTGTATGTGTAAATATGTGAATTTGCACTTCTGTAAATAAACACGTTTATTCACCTTCAAATTCAACCTGTGCAGACCTCAGTATTTTCATATATGTGATTCCTTGCTCTTGCATTGTCTTAATAAGGATCTGCATGTGCAGATCCTTACAGACATCCTATCTATTCCCATTCAGTAGGTAGGCATGGCTGAAGCCTTCTGTGCCAGTGGCCCTCGTTCTTACATAGCAAAAGCAAAACAATTTTATTTTAAATACAACATTTTCATATAATTGCATTTCCTTATAATGCAACAGGGCATTAAACACAAAATAAAAGTTCACTTTTATCTTATTTAAAAAGGAGTGGCATTTACAAAGGCATCTCGGGACTTTTCCACAGCAGAACATCAGAAACTCCGTCCTTCTTTCTACATTACATACAGTAAGCTTGGTACAGTAGTAGCAGTTAGCAATAAAGTAACTAGATGGCAGGTGTGAGTTAATCATGTCAAACAGATTTGAGGTTTTAAAAGTGGAGAAAAATGGTCTGTAAGCATTATTCTAAAATTATCTGGGAAGCCAAAGTAAAACAGTATAATTTTTTAAATGGCAGATGGACAATATTATTATTGCAAAATATCTCAGGTTGCTGTTCAAAGTTACATACAAAGTGTAGAGAAACCGAGAGCCCAATATAGTGTAGTATGTTAAGCATAAATGAAGTAAAGGTTATCGTGAGAAAATTATACTCACAAACATGGGTTACCACAAAGGCAACCACTGTATAGGCAGGTGAGGAGATTAGACCTGTCCTCACTCAGGGATAAGAAGTCGCTCTCTGTAGATGCGAAAGGGGGTAGATCACCCCTCCACCAGGGGTGGACACGGTATAGCAGTAGGAGAACAGAGGCGCCAGCAGGATAAAAGTGGATAAAAACTTTAAAATTTGCTGGGAGGAAGCGGTGGACTTACCTCCATAAAGCAGACACAAAAGACTGTCTGAATAGTAGTCACATTTATTAATTAGTACCCCAAAACAGTGCAACGGGTTTCGCAGGCCCAGCCCGCTTCATCAGGCAATAAACATGGGGACAAGACAGAATTTCAGCAATAGCCAGTGTAGCGCCTGGAGGTATGGAGGTAAGTCCGCCGCTTCCTCCCAGCAAATTTTAAAGTTTTTATTCACTTTTATCCTGCTGGCGCCTCTGTTCTCCTACTGCTAAATTTACATACAAAACTACAGGACCTATGTATTTATCAAAGAACATTAAAAACATGAACTCTCAAGCTAATAGGGTGCTTCCAGCAAGGACACAAACATTGCTGCTCGTCATCACGGCAGGGTTAACCACTTGCCGACCGCACACTAATACCGTGCGGCGGCAAAGTGGTAGCTGGAGGACCAGCGACGCAGATCTGCGTCGCCAGGTGCCTCCCTAATTAATCAGGAAAGGCAGCTCCCGCGAGCGGCCGTTTCCTGTTAGATCACAGAGCGGGTCTCGGTGAATAGCCTGCGAGCCGCTGATTGTGGCTCGCAGACTAAATGTAAACGTAGGAGACACATGTCTCCTTTGTTTACATTGTACGGGGCAGCAGCGCCGCAAGGCAGATCGGCGATCCCCGGCCAATCAGCGGCCGGGGATCGCCGCCATGTGACAGGGGACAGCCTGTCACTGGCTGCACAGGACGGATAGCGTCCTGTGCAGCCCGGATCACCAGGGGGGAAAGGTAGAAGAGGGAGGGGGGAATTTCGCTGCGGAGGGGTGCTTTGAGGTGCCCCACCCCGCAAACCTCAGGCAGGCAGGAGCGATCAGACCCCCCCTGCACAGATCACTAAAAACAACGCTGGTCCTTAAGGGGGGGTAAAGGGTGGGTCATCAAGTGGTTAAACACTGCAAGAAAAATATTGTTTTTGTTTAAATCAATTAGAGACCCTCCTACAGTATATTCACATCATCTGATTTCACTAGAAGTTCTGTGACACAAATGTAGGTCTGCAGCTACCAGTGAGAATGCACTCGTTGGTACTTCTCCTTGGAGCAATCCCAAATGTTTGAATAAAGGACACCCGAGGTGAAAATAAACAAATGATATAAACAATTGTATCTATCTTCCTTCTCCTAAAAATTACTTTTTAAGATATTCCACGGTTTTATTTTATGTTTAAATCTACTTTTTAAGTTTTAACTGTTTTATTGTTTTTGCTCAATGGCACATTCATTGAAGTGTACAAGAGCTAAACTCTATGAACTATTGACCCTTTTTATCTCTTTCCTTCTCTCAGAAGCCATTTTCTGCTAGGAAAGTTTTTGTATAGTTGGAATTTCTTATCAGTGAGGGTCACACTGTAGTCACTCGCTGTCTGAGGATACATGTTCCCTGAACAGGGTTAGGCCCCTAGCGCACTAAAACATAACTTTTATTAGTTCTATTAAAATCAGGTATATCAAAGGTACAGCGTTTATAAAACAAAAAACAGCTGCATTGGTGTTTGCCACTATTGTGTCACATATATATCATATCACTGGGATGGATCACTTTCAGGCAGATAAAGATTGTACATCTATGTGCATGTGTCGTGGAGAGGGAAGGAATCTCCTCTCCAGCACCTATGCACAGCTAGTACATGCACAAATAGGACCTGCTGATCACACCCTCTTGCACCAAACACAGGTCTAACGGACAGTAGGGGATCACACCATGCAAACAGTGTACAAAATTACAAATAACTCGACATGTTTCGGCTAAACGCCTTTGTCCGGAGTAAATACATATATACAGTGCTGTGCATCAAACATATACAGTGCCCCTGCCCCACATAACTGTCAGCATATATAGCCCCTATCAGAGATGAATGCCGTGCTTAACTCACAGTCTTATATAATGAGCATTTCCTCTCTCCCCTGGGCGTCGCCCAGCAGGGTGTGTCTTACCTGTCGATCATGTAGTATATCCCATTCATTATCCAGGGTTCTCCTATCTCCTCATAGTTCCTCCATATCCCCCCTATCTGCGCATATGGCTGTATGCTAAAGCAATCTGATCGGCGCATTTGTCACCTATAAATCGTGATCAGGCATGCATAACTGTTAGATATTCACCCCAATTTTTACCTCAGGAGTCCCTCTTTTTGCTCTGTCTCATGCGACCTTATCTGCGCATATGGCTGTATGCTAAAGCCGCTTGACCGGCGCATTTGTCACCTATAACTCACGGTTAGGCATGCATAACTGTTCGTCCCGATTTTAACCTTGGGAGTCCCTCTTTTTATATAAGCTAGGTAGTGCCTCTCATTATATAAGTGGTGCTCAATAGCACCCAGGCATCTGTATATCTATATATCCGACAGCTTTATGGTATATTAATTAGGGACACACTCGACAAGGGGTACCTTTCCATGGCAAACTGTAGGGAAGGAGGGGGGGAATGAAGAGGGAGAGGGAGAAAGGGGGGGGGGGAAGAGAATAATGCTCATGGTTTTACAAGTACTGTGCTCTGGGCCCCTATATTAGAGCCAAAATCAGACCAAAAAGCTATATATACATATAAAATGTCATATTTTTAGAAGAGTCAGTCTCACACATATATCCTTGTAGATTTACATTATACAGATCGCATCTAGTACAAAAAGGGTGCATACGCAAACCCCTCATTTAGCCCATTCAGAGCCATACAATTTAACCGGAAAATCCACTTTGCTTCAATCTGCCTGAGGATTTTGTCATGGTTCCCCCTCTACTGTTCCTTATGACTTTCTGGATGCCAAAAAAATTGATGTTAAAGGGGTCCTCCTCATGAATTGACCTCATATGTCTAGACACTGCTGTTTCTCTTTTATTCCTGATATCGCCCACGTGTTCTAGAACTCGTGATTTGAAGGCCCTCCCTGTTTCGCCAACATACAATTTTTTTTTACACGGGCATTTTGCACCATAAATCACACTCTGTGTCACAGTTGATAAATGTCAGAATCTTAAAAGTGCGTATGTCACTGGAGTCCTTAAAGTTTTTTGTCTGCAGAATATTTTGACAGGCTTTACATTTCCCACATTTGTATGTGCCAAATGGTTTCGGAGGTAGCCATGATCGTACTGGCCTGGTTCAACCAGATCTCTTTTAAATTTGCTGTGTACAAGCTTGTCCCTTAGGTTCTCCACCCTTCTATAAGTCACACTAGGTCGTGTGGGCAAAATCTTACAGAGATCCTTATCCTGATGCAGGATCGGCCAGTACCTCTTGACGATATCATGAATTTGATGGAATTGGGCAGTATACGTTCCTATCAATCTCGGGAACTTCTCTTTCTCTGTGGTTTTTTGGCTGTTCGTATTCAGGAGTGACGTACGGTCAGTCTCTCTCGCCCTGTCGTATGCTTTTTTCAAAACGAAATCTAGGAAACCCCTGCTCTTAAATCTCTCGGTGAGACCTTTACTTTCCTTCTCAAAATCACTTTCTTTTAAGCAGTTTCTTTTTGCTCTTAAAAATTGACCCACTGGTATCCTGAGAGATCGCGGGTGGGCACTTTTCCAGTGCAGGAGGGAATTTGTTGAGGTCGGTTTCCTGTATATTGTGGTTTGGATGCTTCCATCCTTTTCCAGGGTTATTGTGAGATCCAGGAAATTTATACTGTTATTACTGATCTCATGTGTAAAAAACATCCCAATTGTATTGTTGTTTAGACACGTAACGAAGTCCTTGAAGGTGTCCACCGACCCGTCCCAGATAATCAATAAGTCGTCTATAAAACGCCCCCAAAAGAGGATGTGTGATGTATAGAACGACAAATCCTCACCAAAAACGATGACATCTTCCCACCACCCGAGGAAGAGCTTAGCATACGATGGGGCAGACGCCGTCCCCATCACGCTTCCTCTTACTTGATGGTATACCAATCCCTCGAATCTGAAAAAATTGTGGGTCAATATAAACTCCAGGCTCCTGAGCAGGAACTCTGTATGGGCCTTCATGTCAGGGCCGGTTTAAGCAACAATGGGGCCCCAGGGCAAAATAAACCTGGGGGGCCGCCTCAACATATACCCCGGAACAAAAATCGGCATTAGGGGACCTTTTTTGCAGCTGGTATAGTCAGGGTGTGAAGTCCCAATCGGTCGTAGCTCCACATTCTGGCTATCCCAGCCTGCATGGGGGACAAGGGGTTAAAAAGTTTCAGGAGGGGGGACCCCACATAATTTTTTCAACAAAAAAAAAATCCCACACTCTAAACATTAAAAAAAATTGGGAAAATATGAAAAAATGCCAGGGATCTTCATAATGCCATATTGCAGCTGTATAGCGATCCCTGGCCAAAGCGCTGTGGCTGCGTATAGACCCCCTGGAAACCCTGTCAGGAAATGTATTGCTCTTTCTTTTGATGCATGTAAAATTACACTACCGTTAGGTTTGCCACTAAAAGTGACTTTAGCGCATTTAAAACTATACTTTTTTCCTTCTAAACTTTAAAATCGATTTTCTCAAAAACTATAAGGTCTTTTTGAAAAATAGTTTTTTCCTCTTATTCCTAATGATCTTCTTAACATATCCTGCAAATTTAGGGTTTCTAGCATTTAAGGTGGATTTGCTATTAACCATTAAAGTCGGCAGGTTTTTAAATGTGTTTTTTTTTTCCTTTGAAACTTTAAAATCGATTTTCTCAAAAACTATAAGGCTGATTTGAATTTTTTTTCCCTCTTGTAGCCACTGGGGGCCCCTACAAGCTCTGGGGCCCTGGGGCAGCTGCCTCCTTTGCCTTAATGGTAGCGCCGGCCCTGCTTCATGTGTATGCCTCTCGCCTGTAAAAAAAAGTGTTTAGCGGCTTGTATACCGAGGTCATGCCTGCAGAGGCGGGACAAGGTCCTTCAGCACCCAAGGCTGAGACACCAAAGTGCGCCCCCCCCACCCTCCCACCCCAGCCGTCACACACTGATTGCTATTAGACTAATAGGTGCCCCAAGGCCCCCAACCTCCCCAACACCTTAATCTCTAGTTATCTGGCTTGCAGTCATTGTCATGTATCCTCTTTTCTTATTTCTTTCTGCTTCAAATACAATTGGGAATGACAGCTGAATGAATTGTGTGCCCCCTCCTACACTGCGCCCTGAGGCTGGAGCCTCTCCAGCCTCTGCCTCGGCCCGGCCCTGCATGCCTGATACTACTATACAGGGCCTCAACATCAAGGCTTGCCAAAAAGGCTGTCTCGGGAATTCTGTTGTCTTGTAAACGCCCCAGCAGATCCTTGGTGTCTCGTATATACGATGGTAACGTTTCCACAAACGGCCTGAGGAAACCATCCGTATATATGCTTAGCTTTTCCGTTAGGCTACCCCTCCCAGAGACTATTGGTCTCCCCGGTGGTGGGTTTTTTCTTTTATGAGTCTTTGGGAGAGCATAAAAGACTGCCATTGTGGGGGTTTCTGCGAATTTTTTCAATACCGTAAAGTCGTCCTTGTGTAGGCCTTGGGTTTTCAGCTCGTGTTCCAGCAAAATTTGCATCTCTTTTTGAAATTGGACAGTCGGATCATCTTTTAAACATTTGTATTGTTCCCCATTTTGTAATAGCGACATACACATATTCCTATACACATCCTTGTCCATTACTACAATATTCCCCCCTTTGTCCGCGGGTTTTACCACAATGGTTTTCTCATCCCTCAGAAAGTCGAGGGCATTCCTTTCTTCCCTGGACAAGTTGTCACTTTTAAACAATTTTTTTTGTTGGACCTCTTTTTCAAGATTTTTGAGGTCGCGTGTAACCATCTTTATAAAGGTGTTGATATGTGTATATTGCGCCATAGGTGGACAGAACCTACTTTTTTGGTCTAGCTGACTAGTTGGTGCCATCACATCAGTCCCCTCCATGTTCTCCCGCAATAGATCAGTGAGATCATTTAGGGCCAGATTTTCGGCTGATGTCTCATTGCTATCAAGGGTAGTGGAGGAAATATATCACTCTCAATCTGTCTGTTTGGTCGGTCATTGTATTGTCTACCAGTTGTTCACTGGGTTTCCCCGTTTTCGGCCTGTGTACCCCCATCTGTCTCGGTTGCGTAAGTGTCGGGGCAGTGGTTTGGGATTGCCCGTTGGCTGTTCGGTTTGTAATAAAAAACTGTTCTCAGCCTCACTTGTTTCAGATTGGGGGTTAGCTTTTGGTTTTGGGTGGCTTTTTTATCTCATTTTTTGTCTACCCTTTCTGTTTCGTCCCCTTGGGAAGTTTGTTTCGGATTGGGACTCACTTTCTGTTTCTGTAGCAGTGGAATCACCCTCCGTGTCACTTACACCCTTATTATTATCAGGGTAATTACCTTTATTCCAATCGTACACACAGCCCTTGTCAAAGTCACCTGTGTTTCTGATGAACTTTCTCTGTTTTCTCGACTTAATGTCGTCTTTATGTAAAGCGACTTTTGTTTGTAATTTATTTTTAAATTTCGAGAAATCAGGGTGTTCACTTAATTTCAACAATTCCTGCTGTTCCCTGCAGAGTTTGGTCGCTACCTTATCTGCCACTTTTTGTTCTTGGTCTCTAAGAAGGGTCATCAGCTCAAGTGTCTGCTTTGTCTTAACCACTTCCCGACCGCCTAACGCACAGAGGCGGCCGGGAAGTGGAGCCCTTAAGGACCGGCTCACCCACAGAGGCGGCGGTCCATTTAAGGGCATGGGCGGAGCGATCGCGTCATCCGTGACGCGATCCTCCGCCGGCGCCTGTCACCGCTCGCCCGCCGCAACATCCCGCCAGCTGTACGGAAGCGCCGGCGGGATGTTAACCCCGCGATCGCCGCATACAAAGTGTATAATACACTTTGTAATGTTTACAAAGTGTATTATACAGGCTGCCTCCTGCCCTGGTGGTCCCAATGTCCGAGGGACCACCAGGGCAGGCTGCAGCCACCCTAGTCTGCACCAAGCACACTGATTTCTCCCCCCCCTGCCCCAGATCGCCCACAGCACCCCTCAGACCCCCCCCCCCCTGCCCACCCCCCAGACCCCTGTTTGCACCCAATCACCCCCCTAATCACCCATCAATCACTCCCTGTCACTATCTGTCAACGCTATTTTTTTTTTATCTCCCACCCTGCCCACTGCCCCCTCCTGATCACCCCCCACCCCTCAGATTCTCCCCAGACCCCCCCCCCCCAGACCCCCCCCCCCTGTGTACTGTATGCATCTATCCCCCCTGATCACCTGTCAATCACCCGTCAATCACCCGTCAATCACCCGTCAATCACCCATCAATCACCCCCTGTCACTGCCACCCATCAATCAGCCCCTAACCTGCCCCTTGCGGGCAATCTGATCACCCACCCACACCAATACATCGCCCGCAGATCCGACATCAGATCACCTCCCAAACGCAGTGTTTACATCTATTCTCTCCTCTAAACACCCACTAATTACCCATCAATCACCCGCTATCACCACCTGTCACTGTTACCCATCAGATCAGACCCTAATCTGCCCCTTGCGGGCACCCAATCACCCGCCTACACGCTCAGATTGCCCTCAGACCCCCCCCCTTATCAATTCGCCAGGGCATTATTTACATCTGTCCTTCCCTGTAATAACCCACTGATCACCTGTCAATCACCCATCAATCACCCCTTGTCACTGCCACCCATCAATCACCCCCTGTCACTGCCACCCATCAATCAGCCCCTAACCTGCCCCTTGCGGGCAATCTGATCACCCACCCACACCAATAGATCGCCCGCAGATCCGACATCAGATCACCACCCAAGCGCAGTGTTTACATCTATTGTCTCCTCTAAACACCCACTAATTACCCATCAATCACCCCCTATCACCACCTGTCACTGTTACCCATCAGATCAGACCCTAATCTGCCCCTTGCGGGCACCCAATCACCCGCCTACACGCTCAGATTGCCCTCAGACCCCCCCTTATCAATTCGCCAGTGCATTAGTTACATCTGTTCTTCCCTGTAATAACCCACTGATCACCTGTCAATCACCCATCAATCACCCCCTGTCACTGCCACCCATCAATCACCCCCTGGCACTGCCACCCATCAATCACCCCCTGTCACTGCCACTCATCAATCAGCCCCTAACCTGCTCCTTGCGGGCAATCTGATCACCCACCCACACCAATAGTTCTCCCGCAGATCCGACGTCAGATCACCTCCCAAGGGCAGTGTTTATATCTGTTCTCTACCCTAAACACCCACTAATTACCCATCAATCACCCCCTGTCACTGCTACCTATCAGATTAGACCCCTATCTGCCCCTAGGGCACTCAATCACCCGCCCACACCCTCAGAATGCCCTCAGGCCCCAGCCCTGATCACCTCGCCAGTGCATTGCTTGCATCTATTCCCCCCTCTAATCACACCTTGAGACACCCGTCAATCACCTCCTGTCACCCCCCTAGCACACCTACCCATCAGATCAGGCCCTAATTTGCCCCGTGTGGGCTCCTGATCACTCGGCCAAACCCTCAGATCCCCCTCAGACCCCCTTCCAATCACCTCCCCAGTGCATTTATTGCATCTATTTTCCCCTCTAACCACCCCCTGAGACACCCATCAATCACCTCCTGTCACCCCCCTAGCACTCCTATCCATCAGATCAGGCCCAATACAACCTGTCATCTAAAAGGCCACCCTGCATATGACCGGTTCCACAAAATTCGCCCCCTCATAGACCACCTGTCATCAAAATTTGCAGATGCTTATACCCCTGAACAGTCATTTTGAGACATTTGGTTTCCAGACTACTCACGGTTTTGGGCCCGTAAAATGCCAGGGCGGTATAGGAACCCCAGAAACGGACCCCACTTTAGAAAAAAGACACCCCAATGTATTCTGTTAGGTGTATGACGAGTTCATAGAAGATTTTATTTTTTGTCAAAAGTTAGTGGAAATTGATTTTTGTTTTTTTTTCACAAAGTGTCATTTTTCACTAACTTGTGACAAAAAATAAAATCTTCTATGAACTCACCATACACCTAACGGAATACCTTGGGGTGTCTTCTTTCTAAAATGGGGTCACTTGTGGGGTTCTTATACTGCCCTGGCATTTTAGGGGCCCTAAACCGTGAGGAGTAGTCTAGAAAACAAATGCCTCAAAATGACCTGTGATTAGGACGTTGGGCCCCTTAGCGCACCTAGGCTGCAAAAAAGTGTCACACATGTGGTATCGCCGTACTCAGGAGAAGTAGTATAATGTGTTTTGGGGTGTATTTTTACACATACTCATGCTGGGTGGGAGAAATCTCTCTGTAAATGGACAATTGTGTGTAAAAAAAAATCAAACACTGTCATTTACAGAGGTATTTTTCCCACCCAGCATGGGTATGTGTAAAAATACACCCCAAAACACATTATACTACATCTTCCGAGTACGGCGATACCACATGATTGGCACTTTTTTGCAGCCTAACTGCGCTAAGGGGCCCAAAGTCCAATGAGTACCTTTAGGATTTCACAGGTCATTTTTGTTTCAAGACTACTCCTCACGGTTTAGGGCCCCTAAAATGCCAGGGCAGTATAGGAACCCCACAATTGACCCCATTCTAGAAAGAAGACACCCAAACGTATTTCGTTAGGAGTATGGTGAGTTCATAGAAGATTTTATTTTTTGTCACAAGTTAGCGGAAAATGACACTTTGTGAAAAAAAACAATTAAAATCAATTTTCGCTAACTTGTGACAAAAAAATAAAAACTTCTATGAACTCACCATACTCCTAACGGAATACCTTGGGGTGTCTTCTTTCTAAAATGGGGTCATTAGTGGGGTTCCTATACTGCCCTGGCATTTTAGGGGCCCTAAACCGTGAGGAGTAGTCTTGAAACAAAAATGACCTGTGAAATCCTAAAGGTACTCATTGGACTTTGGGCCCCTTAGCGCAGTTAGGCTGCAAAAAAGTGCCAATCATGTGGTATCGCCGTACTCGGAAGATGTAGTATAATGTGTTTTGGGGTGTATTTTTTTTACACACAATTGTCCATTTACAGAGTTATTTCTCCCACCCAGCATGGGAATGTTTATTTTTAAACATACCCATGCTGGGTGGGAGAAATATCTCTGTAAATGACAATTTGTTAATTTTGTTTACACACAATTGTCCATTTACAGAGATCTTTCTCCCACTCAGCATGGGTATGTGTAAAAATACACCCCAAAACACATTGTACTACTTCTCCCGAGTACGACGATACCACATGTGTGGCACTTTTTTGCACCCTAACTGCGCTAAGGGGCCCAAAGTCCAATGAGTACCTTTAGGATTTCACAGGTCATTTTGAGAAATTTTGTTTCAAGACTACTCCTCACGGTTTAGGGCCCCTAAAATGCCAGGACAGTATAGGAACCCCACAAATGACCCCATTTTAGAAAGAAGACACCCCAAGGTATTCTGTTAGTAGTACGGTGAGTTCATAGAAGATTTTATTTTTTGTCACAAGTTAGCGGAAATTGATTTTTATTGGTTTTTTTTCACAAAGTGTCATTTTCCGCTAACTTGTGACAAAAAATAAAATCTTCTATGAACTCACCGTACTACTAACGGAATACCTTGGGGTGTCTTCTTTCTAAAATGGGGTCATTTGTGGGGTTTCTATACTGTCCTGGCATTTTAGGGGCCCTAAACCGTGAGGAGTAGTCTTGAAACGAAATTTCTCAAAATGACCTGTGAAATCCTAAAGGTACTCATTGGACTTTGGGCCCTTTAGCGCAGTTAGGGTGCAAAAAAGTGCCACACATGTGGTATCGCCGTACTCAGGAGAAGTAGTACAATGTGTTTTGGGGTGTATTTTTACACATACCCATGCTGAGTGGGAGAAAGATCTCTGTAAATGGACAATTGTGTGTAAACAAAATTAACAAATTGTCATTTACAGAGATATTTCTCCCACCCAGCATGGGTATGTTTAAAAATACACCCCAAAACACATTATACTACTTCTCCTGAGTACGGCAATACCACATGTGTGGCACTTTTTTGCAGCCTAACTGCGCTAAGGGGTCCAAAGTCCAATGAGCACCTTTAGGCTTTACAGGGGTGCTTACAATTTAGCACCCCCCAAAATGTTAGGACAGTAAACACACCCCACAAATGACCCCATTTTGGAAAGTAGACCCTTCAAGGTATTCAGAGAGGGGCATGGTGAGTCCGTGGCAGATTTCATTTTTTTTTGTCGCAAGTTAGAAGAAATGGAAACTTTTTTTTTTTTTTTTTTTGGTCACAAAGTGTCATTTTCCGCTTACTTGTGACAAAAAATAATATCTTCTATGAACTCACTATGCCTCTCAGTGAATACTTTGGGATGTCTTCTTTCCAAAATGGGGTCATTTGGGGGGTATTTATACTATCCTAGAATGCTAGCCCCTCATGAAACATGACAGGGGGTCAGAAAAGTCATAGATGCTTGAAAATGGGAAAATTCACTTTTTGCACCATAGTTTGTAAACGCTATAACTTTTACCCAAACCAATAAATATACACTGAATGGGTTTTTTTTTATCCAAAACATGTTTGTCCACATTTTTCGCGCTGCATGTATACAGAAATTTTACTTTATTTGAAAAATGTCAGCACAGAAAGTTAAAAAAATCATTTTTTTGCCAAAATTCATGTCTTTTTTGATGAATATAATAAAAAGTAAAAATCGCAGGAGCAATCAAATACCACGAAAAGAAAGCTTTATTAGTGACAAGAAAAGGAGCCAAAATTCATTTAGGTGGTAGGTTGTATAAGCGAGCAATAAACCGTGAAAGCTGCAGTGGTCTGAATGGAAAAAAAAGTGGCCGGTCCTTAAGGGGTAGAAAGCCCTAGGTCCTCAAGTGGTTAAAGAGACACTGAAGCGAAAAAAAAATGATGATATTATGATTTGTATGTGTAGCACAGCTAAGAAATAAAACATTAAGATCAGATACATCAGTGTAATTGTTTCCAGTACAGGAAGAGTTGAGAAACTCCAGTTGTTATCTCTATGCAAACAAGCCATTAAGCTCTCCGACTAAGTTAGTCGTGGAGAGGGCTGTTATCTGACTTTTATTATCTCAACTGTTCCTGGACTATTTACTTTTCCTCTGCTAGAGGAGAGGTCATTACTTCACAGACTGCTCTGAAAGACTCATTTTGAATGCTGAGTGTTGTGTAATCTGCACATATTATAGAATGATGCAATGTTAGAAAAAACACTATATACCTGAAAATAAAAGTATGAGAATATTTTCTTTGCTGCTAATCTTCTAGTAATTATTCATAGTACACAACCAATTCACTATATCATATTTTTTTTTCGCTTCAGTGTCTCTTTAAGATTATCCTATTTTTTCATAAACTCAGCGTCATCTCTGTGTGAATGTGGTAGTACCAGATTCCTTAGGCCTCTCACAGTAATACCCTTTTTAAGATATACATTATAACTAGCCACTTCCCATGATGCTCTGTTATGTTCTTTATAAGTCTGAAAAATATTCACAAACTGTGGTTCAATATTAACTACCTGTGGACCGCCGCAGTATAAATCTACGGCGGGCAGGGGGCGCTGCGGTTCTGACCAGATGTAAACTCTACGTCCCATTCACCGCGCGCCCTTGCCCGTCCCCGCCGCTGTCGCCGCTCGATATGATACATATGTGACACAATAGTGTCAAACACCAATGCAGCTGCTTTTTGATGTATAAACGCTGTACCTTTTTATATACCTGATTTTAATATAACTAATAAAAGTTAAGTTTTAGTGCGCTAGGGGCCTAACCCTGTTCAGGGAACACGTATCCTATACAAATCCCCGAGTACTCTATTAAGTACTCGCTGTCTGAGTCAGGACTGAGTCAGGACTGAGTCAGCCACTTTACATACCTGATATTTAACTTTCAGGCAGAGAAAGGAAAAAAAGGAACACAGCATAGTTATTTGTGTGCTAGGCACTGTACATACACATGTCTCTCTCATCATGTCACATGTCACCTTGGGTATCCTTTAACCCCCACTTCTACATCCTCCCCCTCCAGATGAAAATACACATACTAAATTCACCTTTCCAGGATGCAGCAGCCTCAGCTACTGATGTATGTGAGTTGCTAGTTACTCAGCAGGAGCTAACCATGAATAAGTCATATATAGTAACCACTAATGAGCTTTTAAGCTCAAAGCATGTTTATTATAATAAACTTCTTTTGGAAAAGTAAAAAATATAAAAAAGATTTGGGTTAGCTGACTTGGTTATTGGGAGCCTTAATCTGCGGCACATTCCACCCTGCAGGGTCTTCTCCACAAGTAATGGAGCCCAAAGCAAAACTCTGATGGGGCACTCCAAACGTTCACATCCTCTAGCCCACTGGAGCCTCCACAGCCAGCAGGCTCATCTGCCTGGAATCATATAGCTAGCATATAACACAATGACACCGCCACATACCGTAGTTCCCAACTGTCCCTCTTTTAGAGGGACAGACAGTCCCTCTTTGGTAAACCTGTCCCTCTTTGCTCCTTATGTGTCCCTCTTTCAGGGCTTTGTCCCTCTTTTTATGTAAATATATGTATTTCTTTACTGAAAAATGTGTTTGTTTGACTCTAAACTTTATTCCTATCCTTTAAATTAATATATTTCTTAATTACAAATTTTAATATGAAGGAAAATGAACCAAGAAAGGACCAGTGTGGTTTTAATTATAAAACAACATATTTTTCCTATGAAAACTTTATGGTATGCATGACTAGGGGTGTTCTGGGGGAGTGATCAGGGCCGTGGCTTAAGTGTCCCTCTTTCTCATCTCAAAAAGTTGTGATGTATGCCGCCATGACAAATGTGGTGGCAATGACCTCTGCATCAAAAATAGAGAGGGTAAGAGTATGGCACCCCACACCACCCTGGACCTCTCGGCAGCTGTAGGGGCTGATCCCTTTATAATTTTGCCTCTGCCACCCTGTTCCTACAACTCCATGCTTATGTGAAAATAGAAGCACTGGATGCTCAAACGGTGAACTTAATACTGAATATAGAAAATGGTGAGGCTTATAATGAAAGCCCCATTAATAGGGCCACAAGAGTAATGTCACTATTTGACCTGAATTTTCTTAGTTTGTATTTACGTCTAACAAAATAGAATATAATCAGGAGTCTGGGGTAAAACTTCTGGTGCTTGGTGGTGGGCTATCCCACTATTCCCTGGTCCATCAATCAGAGGCCAGAGAGGAGCAGAAAAATCTGTAAACCAGTGGTGTCGTTAGGTTAAAAGATGCCACTGTCCCCTGAATGTCTGCCTCCTCCAGAGACTGACAGTGTGAGACAGTGCAGCTGGTCAGGAGGTGGAAAATAACTGATTCATGGTCCCACGCTGCTCATCTGCACAAGTGCAGAGCTTCCATCTTCTTTCTTCCCTGCATGGTGCGTGTTGCCTGTACTAGAGGGGTTTTTTGACATGGGTTCTAATTTCTTCTAGAGATGAGGAAAAGACCTGCATATTGTCCAGGTATACAATCAAAAATGTCCTGCAGGAATTTACTTACGAGATAATGAAATGCATTATCAATGTGGTAGAATCCGAAAGACATGACTACATAATCGATATATCCTAAGCAGGAATGGAAGGCCATTTTTCATTTATCTTCTTCGTAATTTTTGATCCAGATTATAAATATCTCTAAGGTTTAACTTTATAAAGATATTGTACACCTATGCAAACTGTGCCCACTGCAATCAATTTCTCCCCACAACAGCTAGTCCGCTTTGAGTATTCGCTATCAGAAAGTCCGCAGTTCTGTTGTTATGAATATGAATTGACAGCAGGGCCGTCTCAGCCATCAAGCAACTCTAAATATTTGCCTAGAGCGCCATGGGAGATAGAGCGCAACGCAGGGGGGCCAGTCGTGTTTTTTTTTTTATTCTTTTAATCATGCTGCTGCAGCAGCTGCTGCGCCTCTGATAGGCAGCTGTGCCGCCTACCGGACCGCCCCCTCCTCAGAGCGAGCAGCCGCACGAGTAGTTTGTTTACTACGTGCGGTGCCGCCTCTAACTCCGCCCCCGCCTGTCACACGTGCACGCAGGCAGCGTGTGTGAGTGTGACCAGGCATTTTGATTTTGGGCGCCACTGCTGGCTGCACTACAGAGACAGCCTGAGCCTGGAGTCTGCCTGAGCCCTAAGCCCACCCACCCTGTTGCACATGAGGAGGATGGCGGCAGGTCAGAGGCAGAAAGGGAGAAGAGCGCTGCCCCCCTGCCTGCTGCCCCCTCTGCTAACACCACGGAGGGAATCGTCAGTGTCAAGCAGACCTGCAGAGATGACGATCCCCAGCTGGCCAGCCGCTGCCCGCCAGGAGTCTGGACAAGGGGTAAGCAAGACAGTCCTGTTTCTCCTGTTCATCAATCAATGGGAGAAGGAGCAGTTAGTACAGTAGCCTGTGTTTGCGTGGGGCCTGGGGGAATCAGAGTTAGGTTGTTGGTGTCCTTGTGGGAGCCTGGAATCATCATCTCACAGTAATCCAGGCAGCAGGGGTGACAGCAGCCAGGCCTAGTTCGAGGAAGCCTATATTGTCCCCTTGGGTGTCTGTTTTGTGCTTTTTTTTTTTTTAAGCCAGCCTATACTGTGAGCTCTAGCTGGCTGTCCTCAACATTTGTATAATAGAAGGGGAGGAAAATAAGTCAGCAACGATCCACAGGTGGAGGCTAGAATACTTTACTGCCCCCCCCCAAAAAAAACAAGCAGGGGGCTCCCTGGTGGGTATTGGCTGAGGCTGTGTGAGACAGATTAACGTGAATATCTAAAGCATGCTTTGTGGTCAGAGGAGAGAGGCATTTAGCAGCAAATGGCAATTGGTTACATTCAGATGGTGGAATGGATCAGAGATCCTCAGAGCTGAGCTTTTTTGGAAAGTTATTCTCTCCCACTCTTCCCCACCCCTGGGATTCCCTTTGTATTCCAGGGTTTCAGATATCCACCTCTGCCTGACCCCTGCAAGTCACCTGCCCACCAGAGACATCCCACCTCTGGTTTGTGATAACTGACATTTCAACTCCTCCAGTTCCCAACCTGCTTACAACAAGGAATTACCGGTAGCAACCTATCTTTAAAGCCCACTGCTCATCTTCAGGCTGACAATTAGGAATTCTTGAACATGTTATTTTTTTCAGGGACTGCAGACTGCTAGAAGACAGTTAGTTTTTAAGTGCACAGCTGGGAAAGTGGCTGAGCGCTGTACAATCAGACAGGGAGCAGTGGTATTCCTTTGAGGCATCTTTTACTAGCTGCAGTGTGTCCTGATCTCTGCTGCCTTTAGTATGTGCAGTATAAGTTGTTATGCTGGGTACACATGATGCGATTTCCCGCTCGATCGACTGGTCGATCGATTATTTCTGATATCTTCGATCAGGTCCTGATCGATGCAGCCATCGATTTACTCATGTTACGTATGCAAAATCGACGGCTGTATCGATCGAAACCCAATCGAACATGTCAGAAATAATCGATCGATCCCGCCGATTGAGCAGGAAATCGCATTATGTGTACCCAGCATTACTCTGTGCCTGTACTGATAGTACACTAGGTGCAGTGTGTGCTGATCTCTGCTACCTCCAATATGTACAGTATAATCTGTTACTCTGTGCCTGCACTGATAGTAAACTAGCTGCAGTGTGTACTGATCTCTGTTATCTCCAGTATGTACAGTATAAGCTGTTACTCTGTGCCTGTACTGATAGTAAACTAGCTGCAGTGTGTGCTGATCTCTGCTGCCTCCAGTATGTGCAGTATAAGCTGTTACTCTGTACCTGTACTGATAGTAAACTAGCTGCAGCATGTGCTGATCTCTGCTTCCTCCAGTATAAGCTGTTACTCTTTGCCTGCGCTGATAGTAAACTAGCTGCAGCGTGTGCTGATCTCTTCTACCTCCAGTACCTACAGTATAAGCTGTGACTCTGTACCTGTACTGCAGTGTGTGCTGATCTCTACTAGTTGCACAGCAGAAAGGTGGAGGTGGTGCTGCTGTACTGAATGGAGGACGGACGACTGGCTGAGGGTGTGCAGTTTGCTTGTCACAGACCCACAGCCAGCAATCCAACCAGTGTGTTATTGTGTTGTGGAATAAGGGTTGACACTACGTGTGTGTGTGTGGGGGGGGGGGGGGGGGACAGGGGCGCCAAAAGTTTTCTTGCCTGGAGTGATAAAATGGCTAGAAACGCCCCTGATTGACAGCGCTCCTCTTGTATTTCCCTTATACCTGCAAAATTAAAAACTAAATTACTAAAGTGCATTACTGACAGATTTTCAGGTCCCCCATAAACACTCCTAGTGCAAAAAAGTGCATTCACCCGTGCTCCACTTCAAGTGCAAATATCCACGACTCCCCTACAAAATGCAGGCTCACCGGATGTATACCACCTTGAATTCCAGGTGGATCTCAAACATAAGTCAACCAGTCAGCGATTTTTGTATTCAACTCCAGTAGATTTTAATCCAATCCTCATAAAAAATATATAAAAGAACAGACATAGCATAAAACCTTTTTAAAAAAGTTAAATCCCTGCACTAAGTGCACACTCACACGATCCAATGTAATGTCAGGCGTGTCGGGCTCCCTAGCCCAGCGGTATTGCCCTTAATGCGGTCGCGGCGTCCCGTCTCCACTATGGCGCATCCGCGTCTCCTTCAATCTTTCAGGTTCCCCGGCGATGTAATTGCTTGCTCCTTTTGACGTCAGACGCTCCTGGCTCCGCCTTACGCGTTTCGTCTGTGCGGGCTCATCAGAAGCTGAAGTCACAGGAGCGACCGACGTCTCTTATACTGGGTTCTTCCGGGGTTTTTTTGATACACAAGCCCGATGTGGCCATTTTGACGCTTACTACGCGTCACTTTGCCGCCCATGCGCATTGGATTTATATCTCACACGACCTGATTGGTCGCACTCAGGATACAAATCCTATTCATTCTATATACAATCTCAGAGGCTGGCGCTCACAGTCTCCAGCAAACCCCCACGTGTCTGCTGCACTAAAACCCCCTGGTATATTTCACATATGTCTATATTGCATAGGTAGTACCTAGATCCAGCTAGGTGGATCTACAACATGGGGACCCTGAGACCAGAAGGGTTAAATATAGATATTGATCTAGTATGTTTCTTGGGGGATTAGGTTTTATGGGCCCTCATGTTGTAGATCCAACAATGAATTTTTTATGGAAAAGTAAAGCTTTTTTATGGTTGTATATGGATGCTGAAACATCGGCGAATTCAACGCATTAAGAGAGTAATGGGGATTAATGAGGGGTGGAGGGATATAAAAAAGAGGGGGGATAGGAGATATGGGTTTATAGGGGGGCTGGATTAATAAAGGTAGCGGATGAATTCGGCGTATGTTAATGCAAACAAGGGTTTTTATTGCTTTTTGCTATGTGGAATGAAAATTGTGTTATATTTTAACAAATGAAGTTTGATGTTTATGGACAATGTGGTAGGAATATAGAGTATTGGTGTTATGTATAAAGAGAATCATTGTGCGGCTACCTGGCATGCGCAGCCCAATACAGCCTTGGAAGGCTGCCGGGGGTCTAGGCGGCTTAATACGGTAAACGCAGGCACTAAGATGAATACGGGAGGAGGAAGGCGGTGCGTGAGAGAGGGAGGTGGAGCGAGTTGATGAAATAGCGTCTGATAGCGTCTAGCCCCAGCTTCTGATGAGTCAAGAGTGACGAAACATGTCAGGCGGGGCCTAGACGCGGAAGACACTACAGTATACGCACGTGGGAAGCGGCGTGATCCCGGGCGGAGGAGGACGTGGGTGACCGAGCGCGCGGTGGTCAGGGCTCCTCAGGCTGTCGGGGGACGGGCTTGCCAGCTGGCCAACAAACGGGGGAGAGCCCGTGGAAACACTCTATGCCCAATACTTGTCAAGGAGACTGTAAGTGTAATGGAATTTTAAACCTTTTTATTAAAGAAACTGTATTACGCTATGTGAGGCGTTTGTTTTATTGAGGTAATTTCTGCTGGAGAGAAAACTTGCTGGAGGGGAGCTGTGTATTGCCTGAGTGGTGGGGGACGACCTGAGAACGGTCCCAAGGTGTCATTAGACCTGATTGTGGGTCTCAGCACACGGTGAGTGCATCTCACTGGGGTGTGGTGGTGGCTTTATCTATCCAAAGTGTGATCAGCATTGAGGAGCATTTGGACAATCAGCAAGCATTGAGAAGCATATGGGGACTGTTATATGAAGATGTCACCTTGAGTGAAAAACAGTGTGTCTTGACCAGATGATGGACTTTACCTATGCAATATAGACATATGTGAAATATACCAGGGGGGTTTAGTGCAGCAGACACGTGGGGGTTTGCTGGAGACTGTGAGCGCCAGCCTCTGAGATTGTATATTTTATTGTATTGTGCAGAGGGGGCGAACTAGTCAAGTGAGGTGGGGAGGTACGTGAGTATCAGCGCGCAGTGTGTCTTGCATCCTATTCATTCTGTGCGTATAATAGTTGGCCCTCAGTCTGCCGCCATCTATTGGCTTGTTTATTAATATATCCAACCTTGCATATACTCTGTTTGCTATACATCAATTAACAATTATATAATTTTAAAACTAAATTTGAACAGTCATTTTCCACAGTTTCAGTACACTGAACATTTTACACTGCCATGGACTTTGGAAATTACGTTGCATATAATACAGCACTCCTTTACACTGAGCCTATATAGACCCAGGGCAAACCATCCAACACATAGATGTCAATTCCTATGGGGATACTGCTGGCTAGTGACTAATCAGCTGCCAAATTCACATTCCTCAATATTTTTATTATATTAGTGATTCTGATTACACTCCATACATTTTTGTGCATCCCCAGATGGCCCCTGTTTACATAATGATCCGTAAAGGGACCCATTACAGGGTGACAATCCTGTAAACCAATAAAAGGTGAAAACTACCCTGTGCCCCTATTGGCCCTCTCATTATCCTCACTATAACCCCTTTAGATCTCGAGTGTGAGTTTGCCCTTTTTATTAAGTCTTAATACGGTTACAGGATTCTCAACGCAACCAGTGCACTTTACAAAATCGTCATAACTTTTTGATATATGTGCCCCATAATTCTGACCCCTGTTTACATTATGATCCACAAAAGGGATCCCATTACAGGGGAGGGGGGCCTGGTTACCATACATTTACACTCTTTGTTACCCTGTACCCCTAGGGCCCTCTTTTCCCCCTATGTGCCCCCAATAAAATTCTGGGTGAGGGAACCCACTTTTTTGCATCTACTGGTACCAGGTCTCCCAGCACATTTTATTATTACAAACCTATCCTCGTGAAATTCTATTATAAAATTGTGACTCCCCCACTCATAGCTGACAACTACTCTTGTTTTAAACCCAAAAGGTCAGACCCCCTCCATTCCTATCCGTTCAATATATTTATTTACTTCCCTTTCTCTTATTGTAATTTTTATTTATTTATGGCTCAAAGGTCATTCGTAATGTAGCAGTTTAAATCAAATTCCACATTAAGGCCTCCTGGGGTCAATGTTTTAAGGTGGAATATCCACCTTCCTTCGGCCTGTGAAATATCCCTCACACAGCTTGACCCTCGCCATCTCTTTACATGGGCTTCTATGCCCATAAATTTCATCCCACTGGGATCACTGTTGTGGAACAGTCGGAAATGATTGGATACATTGTGTGTGGTCAAACCCTTAGAAATGTTTGCCACATGTTCCCTGATTCTTTCGAGTGGTGCGCCCCACATACTCCAAGTTGCAGGGGCATCTAAGTAGATATATCACTCCTTTGGTATTACAGGTTATGCATTGTCTTATTGTAACTTGTTGTCCACTGTTCATTGATGTAAAATTGCCACCCTTTAAGGGTTGTGCCTCTCTACATTCCCTACACTTTTTGCAAAGGAAAAATCCTTTCTGACCCAATAGGTCTTGTCACAGGAGCCCTCAGTGGCTGACCGCACTTAGCCTTCTAAACGATGCCAGCGCACAGATCGTGCGAACTCTGGTCGCCGTCAATGCGCAGGAACCGTTAAGAATTGGCCGCGGACAAACCAGGAGGGCGCCTGTGAGATACGGGTGATTGCAACGTCACCTACTGGTTCAGAGTAAACTGCCACCACCGCGGTTACTATGGGACCGTGGGGCCCACTAACTGACTGACTAATCCTGCGAATAAAACGGTTAAACACACGATATTCTGTCTAGCCAACAACAAACAAACAGTAGCGTATCTTCAGAGACCCGGGATCAGTTCTGTGTGTGCTGATAAGCAGGGTAGCGGAAAGTGAATGACTTGGAGAAAGTCGTTTATTCACGCAATATAAATAATTAATATATACAGACAATTTATTAAAAATCACAATTATTAAGACAGTAATAGCCAGTATGAAAAATAAAAGAAGGGAGAAAAATACTTAGTTCCTGGAAAGATGTCCTTATTGTGGGAAGAATCATAAAGTCCTTGGTTTCAAAGTCCAGAGTTCAGAGTTCAGACCAGGTGGATGCCAGCATATCCTCAAGCTGGCATCTGATGAGTGCAAGATGGTTCAGTGTGGAGGACCCTGAGTTTGGGTCCTCAGCCATTCTTATGCCCCTGCTTCAGTAGGAGGGAGTGAGGGCGGGGAGCTATACACCTCCTTCAAAGATGAGATGAGCCCTCCTCTTGTACTGGGGCTAGAAATCATATCTACCCATATATGGGCTCTATCTCACAGAACCGTACAGGTCAGGGCAGATTTACTAATATTTTCAGATCTGCCTCGATGTACCCAGCAGTCTGATACCAAACATGAGGGGTGGGACCCCTGTGGTACCATTAGGGCACTGTTGGACTGCCTAACGGGCAGTCTTTACCTCAGAAGGTTCTGAAATGTTCTCAGAACCAACGCCAGGCAGGGCCCTACCTGCTCTGTTAGTTTGGAGGGTCTGCCAGCCTGGCAACACAGAAAATATGATACATATAGCAATTTATGGAATATGAGAGACCCCTGGGATTTATACCAGGTCATTCCCAGGCAAAGGTTCTTTGAAGTTGGCAGCAGCAAGCCACATGTCGGCTCCCTGCTGGGAAAAGGAGTCGGAGTGTCTGAGTTTCCTCACTCTAAATTGGTTCTGTCATGGTGTTTGTCACCTTATACCTGATGGATGGGCCATCAGCACAGCTTGAAGCCAGGGACTCTCTGGGCCCAGGCTCATTAGCATATCAAAAGAGCCATCCTGCAGTTAAGGTGATGCTATTCCTCTGCTAAGAAAGGACTGCAGACCTCCTACACAATAAATCCAGATTCTATCGATTTGAAGCGCAATCGACGCAGAGAATCGAGTGCGATCGCTTTTCTTCACGGGCGGTTACAGGACGCGCCTGCGGCCCCGCAACCGTCCGTGACAGCCCTCCCTGGGGAGAAGGCAGATAGACATTCATCAGCAAGATGTGTGTCGTTGCCGCTAACCTGCGAGATCTGATCTAGTTCCCCGTTGGCGCTCTGGGGTCGGCTGCCCGCTGCGGGTCGGCCAACCTGGCTGACGGGTCTCGGGTTGCCGGTGCGGCGGGAAAACCTATTGGAGCCTGTGGCTCGGTTCCCCTGGACCGGTCGCAGTCTGCTACCCTCAGGGTTGACCCGACATGGACCGTTCTGGACAGGGCGTTTGCGCCACTGCAGTCGGACGTGGTGTCTGCCGGGACTGCTGACAACGGGCAGTGGGTTGGTTAGGTCAACAGCCAGCCCACGCAGGGTTCCCCTGCCAAGTGGCTGTGGACCCAAGGGAACCCCGCGGGAATCCCTGGACCTTCCCAGCTCCTGACAGACGGCACATGCCCTGCAGTAGTTCGCTACATCCCTGTTCATCCGGGGCCAATAATACTGTTTCCGAATACCGGCAAGTGTCTTGCGGACACCCGAGTGCCCTGTCAGAGGATTACCATGTGCGGATTTCAGCACATGTCCCCTGAACGCACTCGGGACCACAAGCCATTTGGTATTCGCGTGTGATCTACCGGTAGGGGGCTGTACAGACTCACTGTACAGTCTCCCACCTTCCCAGTACACCTTGAAAGCGGCCCCGTCTGCGAGGGGCCCAGCGGCTTGCTGCCGGAGCACCTCCAGGTTTGGGTCACTTTGTAGTGCGGCTGAGAATACGGCGCTGTCAGTTTCAGCCAACTGGCTCATGTCACACGAGGCCAGCGGCTGAAAGGTCTCATCCCTGCGGTCAGAGGAGGGGGAGGAGGTCGGAACCCCCTCCACCTGTTCTGAGCTCGGGTTCCGAGCAGTGCAGCTGCGCGGTATGGCTAGCACAGGTACACTGTCAGAATGGCACATATTGGCATTACCTACATCATTGTCACAAGCATTTATAACAGTAACAGGAACATTTTCATCACAGACAGTTTGTACAGTAAACTCAGGTACAGTTACAGCATCATCACAACAGACAGTCTGTACATCAAACTCAGGTGCCTTTGAAGCAGGCACTATTGAACCGGGTACCCTTGAACTGGGCACATTTAACCCACCTCCCCCTGGTGCTCCCCCAAGTGTATAAAGTACCTGGTGGTGGGTGGAGAGTCCGTCTCCTTCCGTGAGCGACAAGGCGGTCGTGGCAGGTTCATAGTAGGACACAAGCTTGCCCAAATCAGTCCCTAGCAACACAGGGACTGGGAGATCCTTCATAACCCCAACAACCCTTTCGTGGACCCCTCCCACTCCCCAATCCAGCTTCACTCTGGCGTGGGCTATGTGAAAAAGGGTGCCCTCTACTCCAGTAAGGGCAAGGGATCGGCTGGAGCTGATGCTCTCCTTTGGCACAAGATGTGAGTGAACTAACGTGATGTCAGCTCCGGTGTCTCGAAATCCGGTGACAACTTTGCCGTTCACTCTAACAAGTTGCTGCTGGTCGGTTCGGTCGCGGATTTCCTTTCCGCGGGCAAACAGGACAAAATCGGATGATCCAGGCTGTGGTTCGCTGGCGGGCTGCCTCTGCTGTGGGTGAGGTGCAGGTGATGCAGATGATCCAGGTGCTGGTGGTGTCTGTCTCCGCTCCGGACAGTCGAATTTCATGTGTCCGGGCTGGCGGCAGTAGTGACAGGTGACCTCTCCAGGCGCTGCAGGCCTGGGTGCAGCAGCTGCGCTGGGTGGCCTCTGTGGCGGACGGCTCACAGGGGCAGGAGGGTCTGCCGAGGTATTGGGCTGACCTCCTCTCCAGCTGGATGGGACAGTTCTGCGGGTATCAGCCACCCGGGTAGTTGCAAAAGTCTCAGCAAGGTCTGCAGCGACAGTGGCTGAAGCCGGCCTGCGTTCTAGCACAAACTGTCGTACATCAGCAGGGCAAATGTTCAGAAATTGTTCGAGGACTATCAAGTCCTCCAGGACGCCATAAGACCCTTTGGTGAGGCCTAGTGTCCACTGGCGGAGTGTGGTGAGCAAGCTGCTGGCCACATCTCGGTACGAATCAGAAGGCTTTTTCTGCCAGGCCCTGAACTTTTTCCGATAGGCTTCTGGCGTCAGCTGGTACTTAGTAATGATAGCGTCTTTTATAGCAGCATAATCATTATCCTTCTCCGCAGGCAATTCTGCGAAGGCATCAAGCGCTTTGTAGCGCAGCAAAGGTGTCAGATGTCTGGCCCACTGGTCTTGGGACAGACGATACTGACGGCATGCTTTTTCAAAAGATCGCAAAAACAAGTCAATGTCTGTGTCTTTCTCAATATTAGCAAATTTAAATTTTGCACTTACGGGTGGTGCAGCTCCTTCAGCAGGGAGGCTGGGCGGTGAACTCCGGCTGGCCTGTTGAACCTTTGCCAAGTTTAGCTCATGCTGTCGTTGGCGCTCCCGTTCTCGCTCAGCGGCATCCCTCTCTGCGTGGCGTTCTGCAGATTGGCGCTCCCGTTCCTCTCGTGCTCCCATGTACTGCATGTACTTGTCCAGGTCAGTGTCCATCAGCTTTTGTAATGCCTGCTGCATTAGCGGATCAGTACAAACGGACAGTCCAGTACTGGCCGGTTCCGGGCGAGTACTTTCAGAACCTCTAAGATTGGGGACCACACTGACAGTCTCTGGCGTAATTGTTGCAACAGGGCCCGCAGGATGCTCAACCTCTGTACGCCTAAGATCTTCAGCCTCTGGTTCCCCTTGATTGTCAGATGGGCTGGTATCCACCTCAGCGGACACTCCCGGCTCCCGCAGTTGCTGGGCATCCCATCTGGACAAGTCTGCTATCAGGTCCCGTTTTGTCTTGCGGAGGATGCCAATGCCCCTCTCTTCGCAAAGATTTTCCAGGTCTGCTAGGCACATGTTCTGGTAGTTCCCGGACATTTCCATGCCAAATAAAATAAAACTTTGGGGAAGGGGTACTGGCTACACAGTCTCTCTGTATATATAAAAAATATATTGCCTTCCAGCTACACCAACGAATTAGTTCGTTTCTCGATAGCGCTAGCGCTATCGCAGATACTTTCAGCACAACACAGGTCCCAACCGCTGCCTAACACTGTCACAGGAGCCCTCAGTGGCTGACCGCACTTAGCCTTCTAAACGATGCCAGCGCACAGATCGTGCGAACTCTGGTCGCCGTCAATGCGCAGGAACCGTTAAGAATTGGCCGCGGACAAACCAGGAGGGCGCCTGTGAGATACGGGTGATTGCAACGTCACCTACTGGTTCAGAGTAAACTGCCACCACCGCGGTTACTATGGGACCGTGGGGCCCACTAACTGACTGACTAATCCTGCGAATAAAACGGTTAAACACACGATATTCTGTCTAGCCAACAACAAACAAACAGTAGCGTATCTTCAGAGACCCGGGATCAGTTCTGTGTGTGCTGATAAGCAGGGTAGCGGAAAGTGAATGACTTGGAGAAAGTCGTTTATTCACGCAATATAAATAATTAATATATACAGACAATTTATTAAAAATCACAATTATTAAGACAGTAATAGCCAGTATGAAAAATAAAAGAAGGGAGAAAAATACTTAGTTCCTGGAAAGATGTCCTTATTGTGGGAAGAATCATAAAGTCCTTGGTTTCAAAGTCCAGAGTTCAGAGTTCAGACCAGGTGGATGCCAGCATATCCTCAAGCTGGCATCTGATGAGTGCAAGATGGTTCAGTGTGGAGGACCCTGAGTTTGGGTCCTCAGCCATTCTTATGCCCCTGCTTCAGTAGGAGGGAGTGAGGGCGGGGAGCTATACACCTCCTTCAAAGATGAGATGAGCCCTCCTCTTGTACTGGGGCTAGAAATCATATCTACCCATATATGGGCTCTATCTCACAGAACCGTACAGGTCAGGGCAGATTTACTAATATTTTCAGATCTGCCTCGATGTACCCAGCAGTCTGATACCAAACATGAGGGGTGGGACCCCTGTGGTACCATTAGGGCACTGTTGGACTGCCTAACGGGCAGTCTTTACCTCAGAAGGTTCTGAAATGTTCTCAGAACCAACGCCAGGCAGGGCCCTACCTGCTCTGTTAGTTTGGAGGGTCTGCCAGCCTGGCAACACAGAAAATATGATACATATAGCAATTTATGGAATATGAGAGACCCCTGGGATTTATACCAGGTCATTCCCAGGCAAAGGTTCTTTGAAGTTGGCAGCAGCAAGCCACATGTCGGCTCCCTGCTGGGAAAAGGAGTCGGAGTGTCTGAGTTTCCTCACTCTAAATTGGTTCTGTCATGGTGTTTGTCACCTTATACCTGATGGATGGGCCATCAGCACAGCTTGAAGCCAGGGACTCTCTGGGCCCAGGCTCATTAGCATATCAAAAGAGCCATCCTGCAGTTAAGGTGATGCTATTCCTCTGCTAAGAAAGGACTGCAGACCTCCTACACAATAAATCCAGATTCTATCGATTTGAAGCGCAATCGACGCAGAGAATCGAGTGCGATCGCTTTTCTTCACGGGCGGTTACAGGACGCGCCTGCGGCCCCGCAACCGTCCGTGACAGGTCTCCAGTCTTCACTTGCGGGGGATTTATAAAACTGGGTACCAACTTCGATTTTAAGTTTGACTCAGAAAAAATATTTTCTAAATAAAGAAGGCCCTACTACCAGAGCCAACCCTATTTCTCAACAATATGTCCATACAGGACTCAAGAATAAATCCCTATTTAATCCACAGGACTGCTCTAAAGAAAGAACAATAGATGCGTTCAAAAGAGCGGTACTCCAAGACTTGGACAAGTTGGAGGTAAAAAAACTGAAAAATGCTGGGCAGATCAATCAACAAATTATTGAGTTAATAGTAAATAAAGATTTAATTTTGAAACCAGCAGATAAAGGCAGGGGTCTGGTGGTGTTGAGTTCCCAACAATATAAAACTGAAATGAATAGATTACTTGGGGACCAGCAGACCTATAAAAAATAAAAAAAAAGGACCCCACCAATGAATATAAAAAAGTGCTAAAAAACCTGCTGATACAAGGTGAAAAAGAAACCATTATCACCACAAATGAATTGAAATATCTCCTCCCTACAAACCCTAGGATACCTGTTATACAGTATATTGCAACCCAAAAATTCATAAGGATATACAAACCCCCCCGGGAAGACCCATTGTGAGTGGGGTGGGGTTACTAACACAGAGAACAGGTGAATATTTTGACTTCTTCCTTCAGACGGTTGTTGGTCAACTGCCACATTTATTAAGACACAAAACATCTGTTACAAAGATTGCAGGATGTGATGATAGATGAAAATGATTTTCTGATTACAGGTGATGTTACGTCCCTCTATACTGTCATCCCACATCACGAGGGAATGGGAACAGTAAAGGAAGATTTAGTCCAGCAGGGAGAGCTAAAAACCAGGCAAATAGAATTTATTATGCAACTATTGGAATATGCATTAATGCACAACTACTTTTGGTATGAAAAGGAGTTCTACCTACAGCAAGCTGGCTGTGCCATGGGGGCAAATGGGAGCAGGAGCTGCTGATGATGGAAGGTGCCGAGCATATAATTACTTGGAACAGATTCATTGACGATCTGTTCTTTATATCAAGGGGTCCACAAGAACTTTTGAACACATTCTGTGAGAAAGCAAATAATCATTGGGCCCCAATAAAAGTCTCCTTTCACAAATCTTCTGAGCAGGTGGAATTCCTAGACTTGATAATTAGAAAAGAGGGTAACAAGTTAAATACTAAAACATTTTTTAAATCCACGGATAAAAATGGATATATTCCACTAGAAAGCTGCCACCATAAGAAATGGCTTGAAAATATCCCCAAGGGGCAATATATGCGAATAAGAAGGAATTGCTCTAAGTTGGAGGATTTTAAGAACCAGAGCCAGATCTTGGTACAAAGATTTATGGAAAAGGGATATAACAAAGATGACCTGGAAGCACAGGTAAAATTGGTGGCAGCAGTGGATAGGGTCCAACTACTGGGAAATAAAGAAAATAATGTACAACAGAAGAACAGGGAGTTTGACATCCTATTGAACTATAACAGGCAACACAAGGACATTGAGGGGATTATTAGAAAACATTGGAATATATTACAACTTGATGGTATCCTCAAAAATTCAGTCCCAAACAGGCCTGGGTTTATATACAAAAAGGCCCCTAACTTAAAATCGAAGTTGGTACCCAGTTTTATAAATCCCCCGCAAGTGAAGACTGGAGACCTATTGGGTCAGAAAGGCTTTTTCCCTTGCAAAAAGTGTAGGGAATGTAGAGAGGCACAACCCTTAAAGGGTGGCAATTTTACATCAATGAACAGTGGACAACAAGTTACAATAAGACAATACATAACCTGTAATACCAAAGGAGTGATATACAGTGGTGTGAAAAACTATTTGCCCCCTTCCTGATTTCTTATTCTTTTGCATGTTTGTCACACTTAAATGTTTCTGCTCATCAAAAACCGTTAACTATTAGTCAAAGATAACATTATTGAACACAAAATGCAGTTTTAAATGATGGTTTTTATTATTTAGTGAGGAAAAAAAACTCAAAACCTACATTGCCCTGTGTGAAAAAGTGATTGCCCCCTTGTTAAAAAAATAACTTAACTGTGGTTTATCACACCTGAGTTCAATTTCTGTAGTCACCCACAGGCCTGATTACTGCCACACCTGTTTCAATCAAGAAATCACTTAAATAGCAGCTATCTGACACAGAAGTAGACCAAAAGCACCTCAAAAGCTAGACATCATGCCAAGATCCAAAGAAATTCAGGAACAAATAAGAACAAAAGAACTGTAATTGAGATATATCAGTCTGGTAAAGGTTATAAAGCCATTTCTAAAGCTTTGGGACTCCAGCGAACCACAGTGAGAGCCATTATCCACAAATGGCAGAAACATGGAACAGTGATGAACCTTCCCAGGAGTGGCTGGAAGACCAAAATTACCCCAAGAGCGCAGAGAAAACTCATCCGAGAGGCCACAAAAGACCCCAGGACAACATCTAAAGAACTGCAGGCCTCACTTGCCTCAATTAAGGTCAGTGTTAACAACTCCACCATAAGAAAGAGACTGGGCAAAAACGGTCTGCATGGCAGATATCCAAGGCGTAAACCACTTTTAAGCAAAAACAACATTAAGGCTCGTCTCAATTTTGCTAAAAAAAACCATCTCAATGATTGCCAAGACTTGTGGGAAAATACCTTGTGGACCGCCGAGACAAAAGTTGAACTTTTTGGAAGGTGCGTGTCCTGTTAAATCTGTCGTAGAAGTAACACAGCATTTCAGCAAAAGAACATCATACCAACAGTAAAATATGGTGGTGGTAGTGTGATGGTCTGGGGTTGTTTTGCTGCTTCAGGACCTGGAAGGCTTGCTGTGATAGATGGAACCATGAATTCTACTGTCTACCAAACAATCCTGAAGGAGAATGTCCGGCCATCTGTTCGTCAACTCAAGCTGAAGCGATCTTGGGTGCTGCAGCAGGACAATGACCCAAAAAACACCAGCAAATCCATCTCTGAATGGCTGAAGAAAAACAAAATGAAGACTTTGGAGTGGCCTAGTCAAAGCCCTGACCTGAATCCTATTGAGATGTTGTGGCATGACCTTAAAAAGGCAGTGCATGCTAGAAAACCCTCAAATAAAGCTTAATTACAACAATTCTGCAAAGATGAGTGGGCCAAAATTCCTCCAGAGCGCTGTAAAAGACTTGTTGCAAGTTATCGCAAACACTTGATTGCAGTTATTGCTGCTAAGGGTGGTCCAACCAGTTATTAGGTTCAGGGGGCAATTTCTTTTTCACACAGGGGCATGTAGGTTTTGAGTTTTTTTTCTCACTAAATAATAAAAACCATCATTTAAAACTGCATTTTGTGTTCAATTATGTTATCTTTAACTAATGGTTAACGGTTTTTGATGAGCAGAAACATTTAAGTGTGACAAACATGCAAAACAATGAGAAATCAGGAAGGGGGCAAATAGTTTTTCACACCACTGTATCTACTTAGATGCCCCTGCAACTTGGAGTATGTGGGGCGCACCACTCGAAAGAATCAGGGAACATGTGGCAAACATTTCTAAGGGTTTGACCACACACAATGTATCCAATCATTTCCGACTGTTCCACAACAGTGATCCCAGTGGGATGAAATTTATGGGCATAGAAGCCTATGTAAAGAGATGGCGAGGGTCAAGCCGTGTGAGGGATATTTCACAGGCTGAAGGAAGGTGGATATTCCACCTTAAAACATTGACCCCAGGAGGCCTTAATGTGGAATTTGATTTAAACTGCTACATCACGAATGACCTTTGAGCCATAAATAAATAAAAATTACAATAAGAGAAAGGGAAGTAAATAAATATATTGAACGGATAGGAATGGAGGGGGTCTGACCTTTTGGGTTTAAAACAAGAGTAGTTGTCAGCTATGAGTGGGGGAGTCACAATTTTATAATAGAATTTCACGAGGATAGGTTTGTAATAATAAAATGTGCTGGGAGACCTGGTACCAGTAGATGCAAAAAAGTGGGTTCCCTCACCCAGAATTTTATTGGGGGCACATAGGGGGAAAAGAGGGCCCTAGGGGTACAGGGTAACAAAGAGTGTAAATGTATGGTAACCAGCCCCCCCCCCCTCCTGTAATGGGATCCCTTTTGTGGATTATAATGTAAACGGGGGTCAGAATTATGGGGCACATATATCAAAAAGTGATGACGATTTTGTAAAGTGCACTGGTTGCGTTGAGAATCCTGTAACCGTATTAAGACTTAATAAAAAGGGCAAACTCACACTCGAGATCTAAAGGGGTTATAGTGAGGATAATGAGAGGGCCAATAGGGGCACAGGGTAGTTTTCACCTTTTATTGGTTTACAGGATTGTCACCCTGTAATGGGTCCCTTTACGGATCATTATGTAAACAGGGGCCATCTGGGGATGCACAAAAATGTATGGAGTGTAATCAGAATCACTAATATAATAAAAATATTGAGGAATGTGAATTTGGCAGCTGATTAGTCACTAGCCAGCAGTATCCCCATAGGAATTGACATCTATGTGTTGGATGGTTTGCCCTGGGTCTATATAGGCTCAGTGTAAAGGAGTGCTGTATTATATGCAACGTAATTTCCAAAGTCCATGGCAGTGTAAAATGTTCAGTGTACTGAAACTGTGGAAAATGACTGTTCAAATTTAGTTTTAAAATTATATAATTGTTAATTGATGTATATCGACAATAGCAAACAGAGTAGACGCTCCGGAATATAAGACGCACCCAAGTTTGGAGGGCAAAAACCAGGGAAAAAAAAAATACTAAACCTGGTGCGTCCATATTCCAGGAGCGTCTTGTACATGTCCTGCTGTGTGTCCTCATGTGTGCTCCTGTGCTTTCCATAACCCAATGTGTCCTTCTGTGTGTCCTCCTGTGCCCCCATGTGTCCTCCTGTGCCACCATGTGTCCTTCTGTGCCCCCCATGTGTCCTCCTGTGTCCTCATGTGCCCTTCATGTGTCCTCCTGTGCCCCCATGTGTCCTCCTGTGCCCCCATGTGTCCTCATGTGCCCCCCATGTGTCCTGTGTGTCCTTCTGTGCACCCTCATGTGTGCTTCTGTGCCCTCCATATGTCCTCCTGTGGCCCCTAATGTGTCCTGTGTGTCCTTATTTGCCCCTCATGTCGTCTCTGTGCCCCCATGTGTCCTCGTGTGCTCCTGTGCCCCCCTGCCTTCTGCGTGTGCCTTCCTCCCTCCCACCCAAGTTTCCGCATCCCCCCGTCCCTGATTGTCAATAGCGGCAACTTATCTTTAACATGCTCCCGCGTCGATCCCAGATAATTGCGCTGCCCCCCGTTAGCATGTGCTCCCTCCCCCTTGCGTATCTGGCCCCCCCCGGGTGTGTGAATAAGTAGCGGCAGCTTACCTCTACAGACTGCAGACATCCGTCCCCCCGGCACTTCTCACTCTAGTGACCGGCTTGAACTGATGACGCACAGTTCAAGCCAGTCACTAAAGCGCGAAGTGCCGGGGAGACAGATGGCCGCAGTCATTGCGGGCACATTGTGGAGGTAAGCTGCCGCTACTTATTCACACACCCGGGGGGAGCAGATACGCAAGGGGGAGGGAGCGCATGCTAGCGGGGGGCAGCGCAATTATCTGGGATCGGCGCGGGAGCATGTTAAAGGTAAGTTGCCGCTATTGACACTCGGGGACGGGGGGGGGGGGGGACCAGGAAACTCGAGCAGGCGGGAGGGAGGAAGGCAGGCACGGCTAGCAGGCACTGAAAGGCAGTGAATCCCTGACGTGGTGGCGGGTCAGCGGTTCTGTATCGGCGGGCGTTCGTAAGTCGGGGATTCCCTGCCTTTGCCATATAAGACGCAGGGACTTTTTCTCCCTATTTTTGGGGGAGAAAAAGTGCGTCTTATACGGCAAAAAATACGGTATATGCAAGGTTGGATATATTAATAAACAAGCCAATAGATGACGCCAGACTAAGGGCCAACTATTATACGCATAGAATGAATAGGATTTGTATCCCGAGTGCGACCAATCAGAGATATAAATCCAATGCGCATGGGCGGCAAAGTGATGCATAGTAAGCGTCAAAATGGCCGCATCGGGCTTGTGTTTCAAAAAAACCTGGAAGAACCCAGTATAAAAGACGTCGGTGGCTCCTGTGACTTCAGCCTCTGATGAGTCCGCACGGACGAAACGCATAAGGCGGAGCCAGGAGCGTCTGACGTTACAAGGATCAGGCAACTACATCGCCGGGGAACCTGAAAGATTGAAGGAGACGCAGATGCGCCATAGCGGAGACGGGACGCCGCGACCGCATTAAGGGCAATACCGCAGGGCTAGGAAGCCCGACACACCTGACATTACATTGGATCGTGTGAGTGTGCACTTAGTGCAGGGATTTAACTTTTTTAAAAAGGTTTATGAGGATTGGATTAAAATCTACTGGAGTTGAATACAAAAATCGCTGACTGGTTGACTTATGTTTGAGATCCACCTGGCATTCAAGGTGGTATACATCCGGTGAGCCTGCATTTTGTAGGGGAGTCGTGGATATTTGCACTTGGAGTGGAGCACGGGTGAATGCACTTTTTTGCACTAGGAGTGTTTATGGGGGACCTGAAAATCTGTCAGTAATACACTATGTTTAGTTTTTGATTCTGCAGGTTTAAGGGAAATAGAAGAGGAGCGCTGTCAATTCAAATTTTATAAAGATATTGGCAGTTAAAAATCTTTAAAATAAATTACATTTTAGTGACATATTAGTAACAATGGATATCTGCTCTTAAATGTCATTTTAATTAGATTTTGGGCATCAATACAGTGTGTAAGAGATTTATTGTTCTTTTCTATAAAAAAATGTAAAAGCACTTGTAGGTGAAGATGAAGGTCTGATGATGCACTTTATGAGATTTTGCTCAATGTAGTCCTTTAAAGATGATAGCTCAGGCTTGAAAACTTAAAGAGGATCTGTAACGTCAAAAGATCCCCTGGGGGGTACTCACCTCGGGTGGGGGAAGCCTCCGGATCCTAATGAGGCTTCCCACGCCGCCCTCCGTCCCTCAGGGATCTCGCTGCAGCCCTCCGTGAAAGATGACGTCAATATTTACCTTCCCGGCTCCTGCGCAGGCGCTTTGACGGCTGTCGGGTCCGAACTACACGGAAATACCCGATCGCCATCGGGTCTGCTCTACTGCGCAGGCGCAAGTTTCCGGCGCCTGCGCAGTAGAGCGGACCCGACTGAGATCGGGTATTTCCGTCTACTTCAGAGCCGAAAGCAGCCACAGCGCCCCCGCTGGAGCCAGCAAAGGTAAATATTGAATTGACAGTCGGGTCTGTCGCCGGCTGTTCGGAGGGCTGCAGCAAGACCCCCGTGGGACAGAGGACGGCGTGGGGAGCCTCATTAGGATCCCGAGGCTTCCCCCACCCGAGGTGAGTACCCCCCAGGGGATGTTTTTGATGTTACAGAGTCTCTTTAAAAATTCATGAAATGGGAATATCTGACCCAAGGAGATGAGTATTGGGTGTTAGGTACATATCGGTAATGTAACCCTGAGCATCTCTATTTTCTCTAGTGAGCATTGATTCACACCATTTGGACCATATTTTTTCAAATTTGGTTGGACAGTTTCTACCCGCATAGGTTAATTTATAGAGGGGAGGGTATTTATTTACTAGGTTTTTCACATTTATTGGGTACCTCTGTCTGGTTCCAATGCTGCAATATCACTTTCTTGGGCTATGTGACAGAGCGTGAAAAGAAGGAGTTTATTTGTATCTGGGGAAGGCTTCCTCCCCAAAGAGCCCCGGCAGTACCAATTTGGGTTCAAGATGGAGTGGACGATCCAGCAGCCGAGTTATCACTCCGTTAGGGATGGTCGCTGGATTCCGCGGAATTAAGAATTCCGTGATTCCGGTCGGAATTTGGCGATTCCGTTCTGTTGTGACGGAACGGAATTGCTATATCACTATGGCGGAATTCCTGCGGAAAAATTTGAAATTCCGCTAAATTTTACGGAATGCAAATTCCCCTCCCCCCCCCCCCCCCAAACTGATTTCTGCCTAATAATAACAATTTCTGCTCGACAGACTTCCTTATTTTCGGAGGAGGAGGGTCTTGTCTTCCAGGGAATTGTAGGATTTCAAAAGCCAGCTTACATACATTGGCCGGGAATTGAACCCATGTCTTAGTGCTTGGTAGGCAGCTCTCCTCACCGCTATACCACCACCAACACTACATGCTGAAGCCAGCCTAGCATGTACCATTATGATATATCCAAGAGAAAAATGAGCTTGCTTAGGGATTTGCAGGATGTCAAAAGCCAACTCACATACTTTGGCCAGGAATCAAACCCAGGCCTACCGCTTGGTAGGCTGCTATCCTAACCATTATACCACCAACACAACACACTACAATGCTACATGCTGAAGCCAGCCTAGCATGTACCTTAATGATATATTCAAGAGAAAAATGAGCTTGCTTAGGGATTTATAGGATGTCAAAAGCCAACTCACATACATTGGCCAGGAATCGAACCCAGGCCTACCGCTTGGTAGGCTGCTATCCTAACCATTATTCCACCAACACAACACACTACAATGCTACATGCTGAAGCCTGGCCAATGTATGTGAGTTGGCTTTTGACATCCTACAAAAGCAAGCTCATTTTTCTCTTGGATATATCACAATGGTACATGCTAGGCTGGCTTCAGCATGTAGCATTGTAGTGTGTTGTGTTGGTGGTATAATGGTTAGGATAGCAGCCTACCAAGTGGTTGGCCTGGGTTCGATTCCTGGCCAATGTATGTGAGTTGGCTTTTGACATCCTACAAATCCCCAAGCAAGCTCATTTTTCTGTTGGATATATCATAATGGTACATGCTAGGCTGGCTTCAGCATGTAGTGTTGGTGGTGGTATAGCGGTGAGGAGAGCTGCCTACCAAGCACTAGACCTGGGTTCGATTCCCGGCCAATGTATGTACGCTGGTTTTTGAAATCCAACAATTCCCTGGAAAACAGGACCCTCCTCCGTATCGGAAGAGGAGGAGAAGGGAGGGAGGAGGGAAAAAGGACTAAGGGAACAGTCAATAGGTTCTATGGGCTACCATTTAGCATAAATTTGCGATTAGTTTAATTTTTCCGCTGGAATCCGGAATTCCGCGGAATTTCGCAAAAATCCGCCGGAATTTTTCATAGCGACGGAATTAAGCGCTGGCAGAATCCGCAAATTCCGGGGGAACGTAATTTGCTCTTTCCGATCATCCCCCTTTCAATTTGTGCCCAGTAAATCACCAAACCCAGGTGTGTAGGGACATATGTAGGTGTGAAACCACCTCTGACCCACACCTGGGAGAAATGTCTGAGTGAGCAGTGTTCATTTATGAAGTTGATATGGGGTAGGGCACCACATTTTATCATGTAAGAACCATGCTACTTTTTTCCAAAAAGTCAGATTTAGTAAAAAAAAGATAAACTAAGCTAATTCAAACAAAAGCACAAAATGAACATAAGCAGCTGTGCAAAATACACACTTAGTAGAGGGAAGCCTCTGGATAGTCCAGAGGATTCCCCAATCGTTCTGTGGCCCACCATTCCAGTACAGGGTTCCTCTAAGTATATTTGACAAGGTTTACAATCCTGCACAGTAGTGCAAAGCCATTCTTTTCCCTCGGTGCACAGTGGCTTTGTGCAGGAGCAGATGGTACTTGAGCATGCTCAGTACGGCCATGCTGGTACATAGATGGGAGCATGGCCACAAAGACCGGCATGTCTCCCAACATTTTTAGATAAGAGGGACACTTTAAGACATGCCCCTGCCACTCCCTAACCACGCCTGCACCAAATCCCTCATTATGCATATCAGAAAGAATTCAGAAGTAGTAAAAGATGTAGTTTTATCATTCACCCTGCTGGTACTTTCCATAACCATTAGATTTCCTTCATTTTAACATTGGAAAATAAAACATATTTCAATTTAAATGATAGTTTAGAGTCAGTTAAACTCATTTTCCAGTAGAAAAATATACATATGTACAGAGCCAGATTTGTACTCTTTACCGCCCAAGGCCACTGTCAGTACCATCCGTCCCCTTCAGTATAGGTAGCCAGATGACCCTTCCCTCCAGTATAGGTCGCCAGATGACCCCTCTCTCTTCCCTCTAGTATAGGCAGCCTGATAACCCCCCCCCCCCCAGTATAGGTAGCCAGATGACACCCTTAATCCCTCCTCCCCCCTCCCAGTATAGGTAGCCAGATGACTCCCTTAATCCCTCCTCCCCCCCCCCCAGTATAGGTAGCCAGATGACACCCTTAATCCTTCCTCCCCCCCCCAGTATAGGTAGCCAGATGACACCCTTAATCCTTCCTCCCCCCCCCAGTATAGGTAGCCAGATGACTCCCTTATTCCCTCCCCCACCCCCAGTATAGGAAGCCAGATGACACCCTTAATCCCTCCCCCCAGTATAGGTAGCCAGATGACTCACTTAATCCAATGCCATCGACTACAATGCAAACGTGCACAGAGACCATGGTGGCTGTTGCACAGGCGGCTAGCAGCAGAGTACCGCGGTCCGGTGCTCGCCTGTACTCCCTGCATTGCAGTATTTGCAAGCTTGCAAATGATGCACCAGTTTATCTTGCTTCGGTGCCCCTGCTTTTATGGTGCCATAGGCCATGGCCTATGTGGCCTTGGCCTTAATCCGGCCCTGCATATGTACATAGATATGTACAGTACATCAGTCCTGAAAGAGGAACAAATGAAGAAAGAAGGACAGAGGGATTGGGTTCCCAAAGAGAGGACAGTAGGGAGCTATGGAAGGGAAAGATCCCAGGCATCCAAAGGCTTCCCACTACTTAGGAAAGTATGGAAATAACAACTTTTTCTCCTCATAGGTTTGCTTTAAAATAGATCCGAGATAAACTTTTACTCATTGCATAATTGTGTTCCTTTCATATAGTTTATAGGGCATTCCTCAAGGCAAATACTTTTTTTGTTTTGTTTTAATACTCTGATTCCCTATAAACTAAACAAGCTTCACTCACAGTTCCTTTTGTGCCTTGGCACTGTAGCAAGGGCTTATGGGAGCTCAGTCTGAGCAGGAGGAGGAGGAGGTTACTAGCCTGAGATTTCAGAGGCAGAGGGGAGGAGGGAGGAGGAGAGGGGACTGAATTTACACACAGGCAAGCTGATAGCATCTCCAGCCCTCAGCCTGTGACAAACAGAACATGACTGCCCAATTGTATCACAGGAATAAATAATCATAAACTTTTGAAGCTGTTTGCAGCTAGATATGCTGTGTAAACTTCCATACATTTACATGTACAGGTAGCAAGCCACAACTAGCCGTGACATGCAACAGCATATTTTACAGAGCAGCAGTAAGTAGAATACTACATGTCAACTTCTGACGCATGTGTGGTTATCAGAGCCGGGATAAAGTCCTCCAGCACCCAAGGTTGAGACACCAAAGTGTGCCCCTCCATTCCTCCCACCCCAGCCATCACTAACTGATTGCTATTAGACTAAGAACTCCCCCCCCCCCCCCCCCCTAATCTCTAGTTATCTGGCTTGCAGTCACTGCCATGTATTCACTTGTCTTATTCCTCTCTGCTTTCTCTTGCAGCGTTAGCTAGGTAGTTTCTGCGGGTGGGGGGTTTGTTTTAGGGATTAGGTAGGTAGTGTGTGCAGGTGTGTGTGTGTGTGGGGGGGGGGGTTAGTTTTAGGCACTAGGTAGGTAGTGTGTGTGTGTGTGTGGGGGGGGGGGGGGTTAGTTTTAGGCACTAGGTAGGTAGTGTGTGCGGGTGGGGGGGTTAGTTTTAGGCACTAGGTAGGTAGTGTGTGTTGGTTGGGGGATTTGTTTTAGGCATTAGGCCAGTATCTAGCTCAACAGACTGCAGGAGTACTGTGGCATCAGTGGCTCAGTCCTCCAGTGGTTCAGATCGTTCTTGACTAACAGAACACAGAGAGTATCCCTAGGACTTGTCATGTCCAACCCTGCACCTAAAATTTGGAGTGACACAAGGATCAATCCTATCCCCTCTGTTATTTGCAATCTACATGCTACCACTTGGTACAATTATCCAACAGCATGGCCCGACGTACCACTGCTATGCCGATGACACGCAGCTATACCTGTCCTTCAAACCTGGTGGAACAGACCCTACTCCAAAAATAAATTCTTGCTTAGCTGAGCTACAGGTATGGATGAATGACAACTGGTTGAAACAAAACTGAGGTCCTTGTTGTCCAAAGCCAGCGCTTGGCATCAAAACAGCTCTATTCTAAATCAACACCAATCTGGATTGGGAATTCAGACATAAACAGCTCTGCCTCTGACCTCATGCGCAGCCTTGGTGTGCTAATCGATGGGGAATTGAGCTACAGAAACCAAATCTTGGCTGTAGTCAAATCTTCCTACTTTCATCTGAAGAACATTGCAAAAATTAAACATCTGATTCCCCCAGAGGATCATTCAACCCTAGTTCACGCCTTCATCACATCACAGCTGGACTACTGCAATGCCCTCTATGTAGGCCTCCCAAACAAGGACCTGTACCGCCTGCAATTACTACAGGATGCTGCTGCCAGATTGCTAACAAACCAGCCTTGCCACTGTCACATTACACCAATTCTTCGCTCACTGCACTGGCTACCCGTAAAATGAAGACTACTCTTCAAGACTGGACTGTTGACATTCAAATTCCTGCGGATTTGGGCCCTGGATACATGAAGGACTTGCTAAAACTGCATTACACCTCTCACAACATCAGATCAACAGGTTCCATAAACTTGGTCACTCCTAGAGTGCACCTCAAAACCTTTGGAGCCAGAGCTTTCTGTCATGCTGCCCCTTCCCTTTGCAACTTCCTACCATACCCAGTAGAGACAGTCCCTTCCCTGGAGTTATTCAAATCCAGACTGAAAAGCCACCTGCTTAGCCTGGCATTTATGGACATATAGAGTTCTTCCTCTGTACCACAATTTACCAATCAACCAATTATTGATCTGAGCCATGCTTATGCGCTTTGAGTCCTACGGGAGAAAAGCGCTTTGCAAATGTTATTTGTTGTTGCTGCTGTTGTTACTGTGTGCAGGTGGAGGGTTCGTTTTAGGCATTAGATAGGTAGTGAGCGGGGGTGGGGCGGTTAATTTTAGGCATTAGGCAGGTACTGTGTGAGGGTGGGGGGGCTTAGTTTTAGGCATTAGGTAGGTAGTGTGTTGGGGGGGATCGTTTTTAGGCATTAGGCAGGTACTGTGCGGGTGGGGCGGTTAGGGTTAGGCGGCGGGTGGAGGGTTTTGTGTGAGAGTAGGGTTAGGGTTTCACCATAGTAAAATGTCGGGATTCAATATCGATATTTTACGTTTTATAGTAAAATATTGGTATTTAATAACAATATTTTACTATCGACCCTAACTACGTGCCCAAATTTACAGGTGCCCTTAATTGTCGTACGCGTTGTGGCCATGCACGTGCATGCAACCATTGACCTAGCAGTTGTTATTTAACGGGTGGGCCTTTTTTGCTAGTATCTGTATATTAGGTACCCATTTGTTTCTTCCAATGTACAGTGCTACGGAAGATGATGGCACTGTATAAATCTTCAATAATAATAATAACCATTGGTTGCCCTATAAAGGAACTAAAGAGTGCTCACTCATTTGGTGATGGAACAGAGAGGTAAACATGCTATTTTGCCAATCGTGAAAGAGTGTCTGAGCCCCTGGTGACACAGACATTCTGCAGTGGTGCCGAAGTTTATGCAGGCACCCCTACTGACCCTAAATTACTGCCCTGACCAGCTCCAAACTGCACATTTTACTTGACACCACACACACACGCACGCACACACACGTGTTTTCTGCAGTCGTTTCTATTTGACGCAAAGCAGCGTTTTAAGGGCAGAAATCACATTGAATGCTAAATTGCAGGCCTAAGGTGTTTTAAAACATCTTGCATGTGTATATGTTACGGCCAAAACCAGAAATCGGCCAATTCTAGAATTGGCCGGCCGTTTCTAGAACTGGCCGATTTGACGTCGGCCAAAGTCCAAAATGCTGGGAATTTCTGACATTGGCCGGCCAGTTCTAGACACAGCCAAAGTCAGTCGGCCAAAGTCCAAAACGCACAAATTCCAGAACATCCCGGGTCCTGTCCAGCACCATGAATGGCACTTCCGCTCTGCTCTGAAAGATACAGCATACTAATCTTTTTTTTTTTTTTTTTTTTAAAGAAAAGCATTTCTTAATTACAGCTGATACAAATCCTGCAATAAATCTGCAGTGTGTCTACATCCTGCTTTCTTGGGGGAAGACATTGTTAACATCCTGTGCTTTTAAATTACCTGCTCTGCTGTGGAAGTCAGGTGACACAGGGGAGAGATCAAATTACAGTGGTGATTAGTCACAGATGAGGGGGAATGCATGGCTGTGGGTGCTTTGCTGGGGGACTGTGCATGGCTGGGGGTGCTTTGCTGGGGGGCTGTGCATGGCTGGGGGTGCTCTGCTGGGGGCTGTGCAGGGCTGTGGGTGCTCTGCTGGGGGCTGTGCAGGGCTGTGGGTGCTTTGTGGGGGGCTGTGCATGGCTGGGGGGGGTCTTTGCTGGGGGGCTGTGCGTGCTCTGCTAGGGGGCTGTGCATGGCTGTGGGTGTTCTGCGCATGGCTGGGGGGGTCTTTGCTGGGGGGCTGTGCATGGCTGTGGTGGGTGCTTTGCTGGGGGCTGTGTATGGCTGTGGGTGCTCTGCTAGGGGGCTGTGCATGGCTGTGGGTGTTCTGCGCATGGCTGGGGGGGTATTTGCTAGGGGGCTGTGCATGGCTGTGGGTGTTCTGCGCATGGCTGGGGGGTCTTGGCTGGGGGGGCTGTGCATGGCTGTGGTGGGTGCTTTGCTGGGGGGCTGTGCATGGCTGGGGGGGGTCTTTGCTGGGCTGGTCGTGGCTGGAAATGCTTTGCATCGCTGGGGGTGCTTTGCTGGGCTGGGGGAGCTTTGCTGGGCTGGGGGAGCTTTGCTGGGCTGGGGGAGCTTTGCTGGAGGCGCCGCCAGGAAGCCCCGCTCACCTCATCCCCTGCTGCCGCTAAGTACTCAGACCTCCGATCAGGGCGACCACCAGGCGGAGAAAGGCAGAGCAGCGCGCACGCTACCCGCCCGGACCCATACACTTCATATGCAGAAGTGTTCAATGACGTCACTTCTGCATTGAAGTGTTCGGGTCCAGCGGGTCTCGCGTGAGCTGGCAGCTGCTATGCCTCTCTCTGCCTCCCTGGTATGGTCGCCCTGATCGGAGGTCTGAATACTTAGCGGCAGCCGCAGCAGGGGATGAGGTGAGCGGGGCTTCCTGGTGGCGGTGAGCGGGACTTCGGGACTTGGCCGGCCACGTGAAGTCACAACGCGTTCTGGCCGGCCAAAGTCCGAAACTGAAGCCCGTTTTTCACATTGGCCGCATGAGCCGGCCACTTCGCATACTGACCGGCCAGAACCCGAAGTGGCCAGCCTTCGGGTTCTGGCCGTAACATATACATCAATCAGGGAGTGTAATTAGAGTTCTGCTTCACACTGACACACCAAACTCACTGTGTAATGCATCGCAAACATCTGTTTGCGTAGTGACGGTAGTGCTGGACTGGTGCGCACCATGGCGAGAGTGCAGGCCATGGCAGTTTTCAAGCCCATATGGTCGAGCTGAGGTAGCTGAATGACAGAACAACAGTGACTGTCCAGCTGATCAAATTTGGTCTGTCCACAATGAAGCAACAACCTCATTATCTTCTTGTATGTAGGTAGGCATAGGTAGGTGCCCCAGTATAGGTAGGTAGGCATAGGTAGGTGCCCCAGTAGTTAGCTAGGCATAGGTAGATGTCCCAGTATAGGTAGGTAGGCATAGTTAGGTGCCCCAGTATAGGTAGCTAGGCATAGGTAGGAGTCCCAGTATAGATATGTAGGCATAGGTAGGTGTCCCAGTATAGGTAGATAGGCATAGGTAGGTGTCCCAGTATAGGTAGATAGGCATAGGTAGGTGCCCCAGTAGTTAGCTAGGCAAAGGTAGAAGTCCCAGTATAGGTAGGTAGGCATAGTTAGGTGCCCCAGTATAGGTAGCTAGGCATAGGTAGGAGTCCCAGTATAGATAGGTAGGCATAGGTAGGTGTCCCAGTATAGGTAGATAGGCATAGGTAGGTGTCCCAGTATAGGTAGATAGGCATAGGTAGAGCCTAACTAATCTTTCCCTATGAGAGTCTGCCATTAGCTGTCCCTTCACTAATTACTGCAGGCACACGAGTGAGTGTAACAATTCAAAAGTGTTCCACTGCGCTCAGTCAGTAGGTGTCTCCACAAAAAGTCGTTTAGCCACCAATGAGTGCTGCTCCTGATTTACTCTGGGATAAGAGTAAGTATGCTGGTAAAAACAGAAAAGGAAGAGGAGAGGAGCGCTCTCTAGTGCATTAACTTATTTAATTATGCTTCTCGCACAAAGACAAATTAAAACTTACAATGTTAAAAATGAAACAGAGCTTATCACAATATAATGGATCACCGTGTCCAAGATGTAGGTTCACCAGTCTGGCCTCCTCCACACTATGGCCAGTAGATGTGGTAATCCTGGGGATCAAATGGCGCCAGCGGGATGGGGTACACGGGAGTATGTCGGCAGCTGCCCTGCGCCTAGGACGTCATGACGCGTTTCGGCGTTCCACGCCTTCATCAGATCTGAGTGAGTGTAATTGTAATAACCAGTGCTGCCTGCCTTTTATAAGGGGGGGGGGGGGGAGTGGCTCCAGGAGAGAGTGTAGCCTAATTGGCTACAATGTGCCTGCTGACTGTGTAGAGGGTCAAAGTTGACCCTAATGGTGCACTATGGGGGCGAACCGAACTTCCGGAAAAGTTCGCCTTACATGGTGAATGTGAACCACCGGAAGTTCGCCTGGAACTGTTCAGGCCATCTCTAGCCGCCACACATCGCTGAAGCCCCTCCCCCCCAGCTGCGACGTGTCACCCCTGTCAATTTACCTACCACTGCTGGACACCCGCTGCCTGTCTCCGAAAGTGCTGACACTGTAATTACAGTGTATCTCTCAGTGTAATTACTGTTATTGGAGCCCCAGCAAAGCATCTTTGAAGCTCCCGCTGGGGCTCCCCATTGATCCACTGTCTGAGTCAATAAAAAAGGTTCAGACAAACTTGCTTTTCTGGCGTTCCAATAACAGTAATTAACAGTAATTACAGTGAGCGATACACTGTAATTACAGCATCGGGATTTGTGGCGAGAGGTGATGGATGTCCAGTGGCAGTAGGTAATTTGACAGGGGTGATGGCGCAGCTGCGGGGGAGAGGGGGGAAGGGAGGAGGCTTCAGCGATGTGCGGTGGCCCGGCAGGGAGCTCTGGGAGTCTCCTTATTAAAGGACAGCCCCAGATGCTTTCACCTAAAATAATGCTCCCTAACGATCGGCCATCGCGTGAAGGAAACCGGCAATAAGATTTACCGGTAATCCTTGCGCGATGGCAGGGTCATAAGTAGCTCCCATCTGCAAGCTTTAGGACCACAGTGTTAAATCCCCCTAAAGACCAGGCCATTTTTATCTAATTGGGCCGCACAACTCAGCACACAAGTGATTCCCCCCCCCCCCCCCCCCTTTTCTCCCCACCAACAGAGCTTTCTGTTGGTGTGGTCTGATCGCTCCCCCAGTGTTTTTTTTTTTTTATATAACTATTTAATAAATATTTATCTTATTATTATTTTAATAAATGTGTCCTTTTTAAAAAAAAAATTCTCCCCAGCTCGCCCTCCCTCCCTCCCCCGCCAGCCAATCCCCGTGATCAGCTCTCATAGGCTTCAGTCTATGACAGCCAATCACCCCTGAGCCTCTGGAGGGGACAGCCGTGTCATGGCTGTCCCCTGTACAGTGTTGCCTTAGATTGCAGCACTGTACCTAGTAAATAGATGGTGGTTTCGCCGTCTAACAGACTCCTAGTGGCGATCGCTGCTGGGAGACTGAAAGCGGAGCGGAGCTCCGCCATCAGAGCGGGGATGCGCGCACATTGGTGCGTGCAATCGCCCGCAAACCACGCCCCAAGGACCTTACGCATTAGGCGTTCCTAGGGCTGCCACCGCATCCACGCCCGTTGGCGTGAAGTGGTTGGCTAGTAATTAAAGGAGTCTGCAGGCTATTTATCCTACCCCCAGATCTATTTACCTGGGGCTTCCTCTAGCCCCTTGCAGCTGTCATGTCTCACGCCGCAGCTCCGAGATCCCAGCCGGTGCAGAGGCCGACCTGGAGGTCATCCTCTACTGCACCTGCGCGAGCGCCGTTGTCAGTCGAGTCCACGTTGTCCGGACTGTACTGTGCAGGGAGTAAGTCATCAATCTCTACAAATTTAGCCTGTGAGATACGGGTAATTACAACTCACACACGATTCAGGGTATAACTGCCACCACCACGGGTAGGGGCCCGTGGACCCGACTGCCTGACTGATCCTGCGAATAAAAACGGTTAAAACACGCTGTATTCTATCTAGCCAAAACAACCAATAGTAACGTCTCTTCAGAGGTCTGGTTCAGTTGTGTGCGTGCTGAATAGTAGGGTAGCTAGAACAACAACTGACGATAGCGTCGGTTTATTGAAAGCAATATAAATAATTAATATATACAGACAATTATTAAAATCAACAATTATTAAAACAGTAATAGCCAGTATGAAAAATAAAAGGGAGAAAATACCTAGGGTTTGTGGAAATATGTCCTTTTGTGGGAAAATCATCAAGCCCAAGCAAAACGGTTTCAAGTTCGCAAAGTTCTTTGTTCCAGAGATGAACTCAAAGTTCAGCAAGATTTAAAATTTAAACAAAATGGAGGATGTCCTTTGTTTCAATTCAGACAAGATGGCCGCCAACCATGTGTCCTCTGGCTGGCAGCATGCTCTCAGGAAGATGGAATGGGAGGACTAATTTGCCCGGGCAGCTCATTCACTTTTAATGGAGCTGAGTTCAGAGGCGGGCTTCCAGAGTCGGCCCCCAGGCCGGACTATGGTAATCACATCTGGGGCAGGGGCCTCCACAAGCCCTCATAACCCTGACACTTCTCTAGACAGACCTGCGCGGCCGGCACACAAATAATAATTACATATTCTCGATCCCTAGAACCTACCGATTATTATGATATCAAACTTAGGCATGTTTGCATGCCCGGTTAAAAAACGGTGGAATTCCCAGAGTTCTGGTTATGCCAGTGGCCCAAATTTAATATCAAAATACTCACAAGATCCAGACCAGCAGAATTATATAACTTTCACATTTCTCACCTGAACGGTATTGCTTAAACATGCTCAAAATCCTAAACTCCATGCTTTCTTATTCTGCCTATATGGCTCCGGCCAGTCTAGGGCAAAGCAGGTTTTTGAATAGCCCCCTGCTGTGAGCTCATCCTGTCTTTTCCCAAAAGGCAGAGTGAGCTCTTTGCTGGCTAATTAACATCTAGGTGTCACCTGGTTCCCAGAACAGAAAGGGGAATTCATGCCTCCATGTTATTCTGCCTTCCACAGGGAATATGTCCAAGCTAATTAACACCTCCCCCCAGGCTCTTACTCAGTTAAGACAAATCCCCCAGTTGTTCCTAGGCAGAGGGAGACTGCTTTGGCTCACAGGGGAACAGATCTCTGGATTTAGAACAACACAAAAATGTCATTGTCGGATCGCTTGCACGACTGCTCAGATCCGACAGGGAGCGAGCAGGAAAGCGACTGTGAATTCTCTAGATTCACCTGCGTTTCTCACAGCTATTCCGTGACACCTGTGTTTTTTTGGCTCAAGATATTGCTGAAGTTACTTTTTGGGTAATATCTCTTATTTCTTCTCTGTCCTCTTTTCTAACACTAATCTAAGTGAGCCCTCCATACAGAAATTAAGTAGCCATGTTCCCCAGATAACAATTCATCTGCTCTGAGTCTGAGGCATGGGGCATGGCGTCCCATGGTGCAGTGGCGCCCTTGGCACAAGCCATGCTTGCACCCCTCTAGATACGCCTCTGCTAATGTCCCCTCTGCGCATGCGAGTATGGTGCTTCAATGGCCAGACTAAAAAGTATGCACACCGACACCCCTGATCTTTTATCAATGCATTGAGGCAACCATACACACGCTAGATTCCTGGCAGAGGCAGCCCTGACCGGTGGTCTCAGCAAATAATATCTAGCGTGAATATGACTAACGTTTCCTTTGATCATTATGATTGCCCAGTTGCAGTGATCACAGGGAACCATAAGCAAAGACCAGTTTTGAACCACTCTACAAATGCCTAGACTTGGAGTTGCAGCACAGCCCTAGCGATAGCTGTAGATATAGAAGTGTGCAGCTACACAAGGTGGGGTCAGTAAATCAACATTTATTCAGGGCAGGGGTTTCTTGCATGACTTATATACAGAACAGTGGCAATTAACCCTCCTGGCGGTATAAAAAAATCCGCCAGGAGGGAGCGCAGCAGTTTTTTTTTTTTTTTTTTTTCCCTATATCATGTAGCGAGCCCAGGGCCTTCAGCGATCTCCGATCAGGAAATCCCGTTCAAAGAACGGGATTTCCTGGAGGGCTTCCCCCGTCGCCATGGCGACGGGGCGGGATGAAGTCACTGACGTCGGGACGTCATTGGGAGTCCCGGGCCACCCCTCGGCGCTGCCTGGCACTGATTGGCCAGGCAGCGCACGGGGTCTGGGGGGGGGGGGGGCGTGCGGCGCGACGGATAGCGGCGATCGTGCGCGGGGTGACGGCGATCAGTGTGCTTGCGCAGCTAGCAAAGTGCTAGCTGCGTCCAGCAAAAAAAAAATTAAACAAATCGGCCCAGCAGGGCCTGAGCGGCACCCTACCGCCAAGGAGGTTAACCACTTGAGGACCTAGGGCTTTCTACCCCTTAAGGACCGGCCACTTTTTTTCCATTCAGACCACTGCAGCTTTCACGGTTTATTGCTCGCTCATACAACCTACCACCTAAATGAATTTTGGCTCCTTTTCTTGTCACTAATAAAGCTTTCTTTTGGTGCTATTTGATTGCTCCTGCGATTTTTACTTTTTATTATATTCAGCAAAAAAGACATGAATTTTGGCAAAAAAATGATTTTTTTAACTTTCTGTGCTAACATTTTTCAAATAAAGTAAAATTTCTGTATACATGCAGCGCGAAAAATGTGGACAAACATGTTTTGGATAAAAAAAAACCCATTCAGTGTATATTTATTGGTTTGGGTAAAAGTTATAGCGTTTACAAACTATGGTGCAAAAAGTGAATTTTCCCATTTTCAAGCATCTATGACTTTTCTGACCCCCTGTCATGTTTCATGAGGGGCTAGAATTCCAGGATAGTATAAATACCCCCCAAATGACCCCATTTTGGAAATAAGACATCCCAAAGTATTCACTGAGAGGCATAGTGAGTTCATAGAAGATATTATTTTTTGTCACAAGTAAGCGGAAAATGACACTTTGTGACAAAAAAAAAAATTAAAAAAAAGTTTCCATTTCTTCTAACTTGCGACAAAAAAAAATGAAATCTGCCACGGACTCACCATGCCCCTCTCTGAATACCTTGAAGGGTCTACTTTCCAAAATGGGGTCATTTGTGGGGTGTGTTTACTGTCCTGACATTTTGGGGGGTGCTAAATTGTAAGCACCCCTGTAAAGCCTAAAGGTGCTCATTGGACTTTGGACCCCTTAGCGCAGTTAGGCTGCAAAAAAGTGCCACACATGTGGTATTGCCGTACTCAGAAGTAGTATAATGTGTTTTGGGGTGTATTTTTAAACATACCCATGCTGGGTGGGAGAAATATCTCTGTAAATGACAATTTGTTAATTTTTTTTACACACAATTGTCCATTTACAGAGATCTTTTTCCCACTCAGCATGGGTATGTGTAAAAATACACCCCAAAACACATTGTACTACTTCTCCCGAGTACGGCGATACCACATGTGTGGCACTTTTTTGCACCCTAACTGCGCTAAAGGGCCCAAAGTCCAATGAGTACCTTTAGGATTTCACAGGTCATTTTGAGAAATTTCGTTTCAAGACTACTCCTCACGGTTTACGGCCCCTAAAATGCCAGGACAGTATAGGAACCCCACAAATGACCCCATTTTAGAAAGAAGACACCCCAAGGTATTCCGTTAGTAGTACGGTGAGTTCATAGAAGATTTTATTTTTTTTCACAAGTTAGCGGAAAATGACACTTTGTGAAAAAAACCAATAAAAATCAATTTCCGCTAACTTGTGACAAAAAATAAAATCTTCTATGAACTCACCGTACTACTAACAGAATACCTTGGGGTGTCTTCTTTCTAAAATGGAGTCATTTGTGGGGTTCCTATACTGTCCTGGCATTTTAGGGGCCCTAAACCGTGAGGAGTAGTCTTGAAACAAAATTTCTCAAAATGACCTGTGAAATCCTAAAGGTACTCATTGGACTTTGGGCCCCTTAGCGCAGTTAGGGTGCAAAAAAGTGCCACACATGTGGTATCGCCGTACTCGGGAGAAGTAGTACAATGTGTTTTGGGGTGTATTTTTACACATACCCATGCTGGGTGGGAGAAATAACTCTGTAAATGGACAATTGTGTGTAAAAAAAATCAAAAGATTGTCATTTACAGAGGTATTTCTCCCACCCAGCATGGGTATGTGTAAAAATACACCCCAAAACACATTATACTACATCTCCCGAGTACGGCGATACCACATGATTGGCACTTTTTTGCAGCCTAACTGCGCTAAGGGGCCCAAAGTCCAATGAGTACCTTTAGGATTTCACAGGTCATTTTTGTTTCAAGACTACTCCTCACGGTTTAGGGCCCCTAAAATGCCAGGGCAGTATAGGAACCCCACTAATGACCCCATTTTAGAAAGAAGACACCCCAAGGTATTCCGTTAGGAGTATGGTGAGTTCATAGAAGTTTTTATTTTTTTGTCACAAGTTAGCGGAAATTGATTTTAATTGTTTTTTTTCACAAAGTGTCATTTTCCGCTAACTTGTGACAAAAAATAAAATCTTCTATGAACTCACCATACTCCTAACGGAATACCTTTGGGTGTCTTCTTTCTAGAATGGGGTCATTTGTGGGGTTCCTATACTGCCCTGGCATTTTAGGGGCCCTAAACCGTGAGGAGTAGTCTTGAAACAAAAATGACCTGTGAAATCCTAAAGGTACTCATTGGACTTTGGGCCCCTTAGCGCAGTTAGGCTGCAAAAAAGTGCCAATCATGTGGTATCGCCGTACTCGGGAGATGTAGTATAATGTGTTTTGGGGTGTATTTTTACACATACCCATGCTGGGTGGGAGAAATACCTCTGTAAATGACAATTGTTTGATTTTTTTTACACACAATTGTCCATTTACAGAGAGATTTCTCCCACCCAGCATGGGTATGTGTAAAAATACACCCCAAAACACATTATACTACTTCTCCTGAGTACGGCGATACCACATGTGTGACACTTTTTTGCAGCCTAGGTGCGCTAAGGGGCCCAACGTCCTAATCACAGGTCATTTTGAGGCATTTGTTTTCTAGACTACTCCTCACGGTTTAGGGCCCCTAAAATGCCAGGGCAGTATAGGAACCCCACAAGTGACCCCATTTTAGAAAGAAGACACCCCAAGGTATTCCGTTAGGTGTATGGCGAGTTCATAGAAGATTTTATTTTTTGTCACAAGTTAGTGAAAAATGACACTTTGTGAAAAAAAACAAAAATCAATTTCCGCTAACTTTTGAAAAAAAAAAAAAAATCTTCTATGAACTCGTCATACACCTAGCAGAATACATTGGGGTGTCTTTTTTCTAAAATGGGGTCCGTTTCTGGGGTTCCTATACCGCCCTGGCATTTTACGGGCCCAAAACCGTGAGTAGTCTGGAAACCAAATGTCTCAAAATGACTGTTCAGGGGTATAAGCATCTGCAAATTTTGATGACAGGTGGTCTATGAGGGGGCGAATTTTGTGGAACCGGTCATATGCAGGGTGGCCTTTTAGATGACAGGTTGTATTGGGCCTGATCTGATGGATAGGAGTGCTAGGGGGGTGACAGGAGGTGATTGATGGGTGTCTCAGGGGGTGGTTAGAGGGGAAAATAGATGCAATCAATGCACTGGGGAGGTGATCGGAAGGGGGTCTGAGGGGGATCTGAGGGTTTGGCCGAGTGATCAGGAGCCCACACGGGGCAAATTAGGGCCTGATCTGATGGGTAGGTGTGCTAGGGGGTGACAGGAGGTGATTGATGGGTGTCTCAAGGTGTGATTAAAGGGGGGAATAGATGCAAGCAATGCACTGGCGAGGTGATCAGGGCTGGGGCCTGAGGGCATTCTGAGGGTGTGGGCGGGTGATTGAGTGCCCTAGGGGCAGATAGGGGTCTAATCTGATAGGTAGCAGTGACAGGGGGTGATTGATGGGTAATTAGTGGGTGTTTAGGGTAGAGAACAGATATAAACACTGCCCTTGGGAGGTGATCTGACGTCGGATCTGCGGGCGAACTATTGTTGTGGGTGGGTGATCAGATTGCCCGCAAGGGGCAGGTTAGGGGCTGATTCATGAGTGGCAGTGACAGGGGGTGATTGATGGGTGGCAATGCCAGGGGGTGATTAATGGGTGGCAGTGACAGGGGGTGATTGATGGGTGATTGACAGGTGATCAGTGGGTTATTACAGGGAAGAACAGATGTAACTAATGCACTGGCGAATTGATAAGGGGGGGTCTGAGGGCAATCTGAGCGTGTAGGCGGGTGATTGGGTGCCCGCAAGGGGCAGATTAGGGTCTGATCTGATGGGTAACAGTGACAGGTGGTGATAGGGGGTGATTGATGGGTAATTAGTGGGTGTTTAGAGGAGACAATAGATGTAAACGCTGCGCTTGGGTGGTGATCTGATGTCGGATCTGCGGGCGATCTATTGGTGTGGGTGGGTGATCAGATTGCCCGCAAGGGGCAGGTTAGGGGCTGATTGTTGGGTGGCAGTGACAGGGGGTGATTGATGGGTGATAGGTGATTGGCAGGTGATTGACAGGTGATCAGTGGGTTATTACAGGGAAGGACAGATGTAATTAATGCACTGGCGAATTGATAAGGGGGGGGGGGGGGGTCTGAGGGCAATCTGAGCGTGTGGGCGGGTGATTGGGTGCCCGCAAGGGGCAGATTAGGGTCTGATCTGATGGGTAACAGTGACAGGTGGTGATAGGGGGTGATTGATGGGTAATTAGTGGGTGTTTAGAGGAGACAATAGATGTAAACGCTGCGCTTGGGTGGTGATCTGATGTCGGATCTGCGGGCGATCTATTGGTGTGGGTGGGTGATCAGATTGCCCGCAAGGGGCAGGTTAGGGGCTGATTGTTGGGTGGCAGTGACAGGGGGTGATTGATGGGTGATAGGTGATTGGCAGGTGATTGACAGGTGATCAGTGGGTTATTACAGGGAAGGACAGATGTAATTAATGCACTGGCGAATTGATAAGGGGGGGGGGGTCTGAGGGCAATCTGAGCGTGTGGGCGGGTGATTGGGTGCCCGCAAGGGGCAGATTAGGGTCTGATCTGATGGGTAACAGTGACAGGTGGTGATAGGGGGTGATTGATGGGTAATTAGTGGGTGTTTAGAGAAGATAACAGATGTAAACAATACATTTGGGAGGTAATCTGACGGCAGGTTTGCGGGCGATCTAATGGTGTGGGTGGGTGATCAGATTGCCCGCAAGGGGCAGGTTAGGGGCTGATTGATGGGTGGCAGTGACAGGGGGTGACAGGGGGTGATTGATGGGTGATAGGTGATTGACAGGTGATCAGTGGGTTATTACAGGGAAGGACAGATGTAATTAATGCACTGGTGAATTGATAAGGGGGGGTCAGAGGGCAATCTGAGCGTGTGGGCGGGTGATTGGGTGCCCGCAAGGGGCAGATTAGGGTCTGATCTGATAGGTAAAAGTGACAGGTGGTGATAGGGGGTGATTGATGGGTAATTAGTGGGTGTTTAGAGGAGAGAATAGATGTAAACAATGGATTTGGGAGGTGATCTGATGTCGGATCTGCGGGCGATCTATTGGTGTGGGGGGGTGATCAGATTGCCCGCAAGGGTCAGGTTAGGGGCTGATTGATGGGTGGCAGTGACAGGGGGTGATTGACGGGTGATTGACAGGTGATTGACAGGTGATTGACAGGTGATCAGGGGGGATAGATGCATACAGTACATGGGGGGGGGGGCTGGGGGGGGGGGGTCTGGGGAGAATCTGAGGGGTGGGGGGTGATCAGGAGGGGGCAGGGAGCAGGGGGGGGGATAAAAAAAAAATAGTGTTGACAGATAGTGACAGGGAGTGATTGATGGGTGATTAGGGGAGTGATTGGGTGCAAACAGGGGTCTGGGGGGTGGGCAGGGGGGGGTCTGATGGGTGCTGTGGGCGATCTGGGGCGGGGGGGGGAGAAATCAGTGTGCTTGGTGCAGACTAGGGTGGCTGCAGCCTGCCCTGGTGGTCCCTCGGACACTGGGACCACCAGGGCAGGAGGCAGCCTGTATAATACACTTTGTAAACATTACAAAGTGTATTATACACTTTGTATGCGGCGATCGTCGGGTTAACATCCCGCCGGCGCTTCCGTATGGCCGGCGGGATGTTGCGGCGGGTGAGCGGCGACAGGCGGAGGCGGAGGACGCGATCGCTCCGCCCATGCCCATACAAGGACCGCCGCATTTTGTCAATACGGCGGTCCTTGCGGTGTACACTTCCCGGCCGCCATTTGTCTATACGGCGGTCGGGAAGTAGTTAAAGAGGAACTCCATTGAAAATAATGTAATAAAAAAAAGTGCTTAGTTTTTACAATAATTGTGTACAAATGATTTAGTCAGTGTTTGCCCGTTGTAAAATCTTTCCTCTCCCTGATTTACATTCTGATATTTATCACATGGTGACATTTTTACTGCTGGTAGGTGATGTCCCTGGAAGGAGATGCTGCTTGCTTTTTTGGCAGTTGTAAACAGCTGATTTAAGCCCCGCACACACGTTTGATTAACCGGTTCTGGACTGCGGTAAGTACAATCTATGCCGCATCTGTGGCTCTCTAACTCTGAAGCGGCAAAGATTCTATGGCGCGGCTTTCTGTGGTCCTGAGCCGATCGCTGTTCCTTGAGGAAGTAAACTTGGTTGCCATGTGGCAGTCTATCGGTTAGGAGCCGTTTTCATTGGCTCCTGACCTCCTGATCACTGTAAGCCAATCACAGTGATCGGGAAGAGAAGAAATGAAAAACAAGCCTCTTCTCCTTAAAGGGACCAGAGGCGTCCATGCCAAATCAGAAAGAGTTGGCTGAGGCACCCGATAACAACCACCTCAGCCAATAATCAAGCATGTGTACAGAGGCCCACAACATGCAAATGATCAGCCCGGTGGATCAACTCACCACAACAATGGCCGACTGCTTTGAAGATGCCGCTCCTCCACCCCCTTTTCCCCGCATAGCAGATCTCATCAATGTTTTAAAACACAATGAGAAAGAAGGCTATAATACAATTGTAGGCTATAGCTGCATTGAAATGTATATTAATGCATAGACATAGGTGTGATAGGATTTCTTTAATATGAAAATGTGGATCAACTGGAGTATGGGCCAGTGCACATCAAAAACCGCTAGCGGATCCGCAAACGCTAGCGGTTTTTGAAGAGGTTTTTCAGAGCGATTCTAGGCATGTTTAGAGAGATTTTCTAAACATGCCTAGCGTTTTTTTCTTCTGATTGAACTTGACAGATGGATGTCTTTTTTTCAACCAAACTATGTTACTACATTACTAAATATTTCATGGACTTCAGTGCTACTTTCACAGTTGGAATGTGTATATAACAAAACAGATACTCTAACTATTGCCATTACTTTTTTTCATATAACATTTCTCCAAACAAATAAAGACAAAAACACTGAATGTATGCGCTTAAAGAAGCACGGTAACAACATATAGTAGAATGCAGTAAATTATTCAGGGCACCCACTTTTACAGTAACACTTCCTACACCTATATATTGCTGCATATTAGTATGTACCCCTGCCCTCCCAGTGATGTCACAGCCTAGGTTGGTACGATATGCAGATTTCTCCTCCCAGAGCATTCTGGGAAACCAGGCATTATTTTCACTGGCTTTGGAATTCTCAGAAACAAACATTCCACAGAGTTGCAACTGACAGAACTAACTAAAGATGCCGCTAACGGTGATAAATTTCAGAATGTAAATCAAGGTGAGGAAATATTTTACAATAGACAAACACTAACTAAATAATTTATAAATAAATATTGTAAAAAAAAAAACATTTTATTCATTATTTTTTACTACCTCTTTAATGCAAAATAATATGCAATAGGGAAAAGTTTTGTTTCAGAACTCCTCCGAAAGCTCATAGCGGCAAGTAGCATTTGCAGTTAGCATTTATCAGAACCCCTGCCTCTCCCCTGGGTGGGGTCCATCCTGTACCTGTGGTTGACAGAAGCTACAAATATTTCCTGTTAAAAATTCTTGACAGTCATCTAGCTACCACATCTGTCAGCATCACCTGCCTCTTCTCTCCCAGTGACCATAAGCTGCCTCCAGGTGAGTTTGGCTGAGTGGATGCTTGCTTTTATTCTTTTTTTTACTGACACTTGCCAAATCAAACCAATCGATTTTAGAAGTATTATTATTATTATTATGTATTTATGTAGCGCCGACATATTACACAGCGCTGTACAGTGTATATATATTTCTTGTCACTAACTGTCCCTCAAAGAAGCTCACAATCTAGTCCCTACCATTGTCATATGTTTATATTATGTAGTGTAAGTACTGTAGTCTAGGGCCAATTTTAGGGGGAGCCAATTAACTTATCCGTATGTTTTTGGAATGTGGGAGGAAACCATAGTGCCCGGGGGAAACCCGCGCAGACACGGAGAGAACATACAAACTCTGCAGATAGTGCCCTGGCTGGGATTCGAACCAGGGACCCAGCGCTGCAAGGCGAGAGCGCTAACCACTACGCCACCGTGCTGCCCACGGTGTGACAGGAAGCAGCTGTACATTTTTATTGATCGGCAATGGATCGATTGTCAGCCCCGTAGATTTGTGCTACATCAAGAACTGTAAAAGCTAGCAGAAAAACGGTTCAATCAAGATTAAATGTTGCAATGTGTTGAATGGATGACTCTCAACAAATCAGACTACTGAGTATTTGATGGCTTGTATAGTGAGACAACAACTGACTTGTGTATGGTTAATTTGCCAACTATAGTGTGAGGTTTAACAGCTGAATCTGCTTGCAGCCAATAGACATAGAATGAGAGATCTGTTAATTGATGCAAACATCACAAATTCACACAGGCATTGCCTTTGTCATTTGGTAAGGGCATTGCACTGGATAGCTTAAAACAAAAATGACCATCATGTAATGCAGGAAACTTCAAAGAAAAAAGTACAGTACACAAACCAATATAGGACTGTGCTGTGCACTAGAAAGTAGGGATACTTTCCCTGTGCTGTGCACTAGAAAGTAGGGATACAAGGTGCAGTGAACAGTACACTGCAAATAGGGATATAGGGACTAGTTTAGGATACACCTACTTGTACCTTTTTCAGTAGAGGAATGGGAGAGGGGGAGTGGAGTAGATGGCAATTCCCTGCACATTCACCAGGCCCAAGATTGACTTGATCATCCGGCTGGGTGCACTGTATTTACAGCACACAGACATGCTAAGTACAGGTGAATGCTTTGCTGGGATAAAAAGCAGATGTATGTATGTGCAATATATAGTAGACTCAAGCGTCAGCAGCAGTATACTGTATAGTCCCTGCACTAGGGCACTAGTGAGAAGTATGCATAGCTCTCCACAGAGTAAACAATGTGATTGTGATGTGTAAAGCTCTTGCATTGGGCCGGTTTCACAGTGGGACGTTACAGGCGCACGTTAAAGCAGCCTGTAACGCAGCCCACCGCACAGCAATGAGAAATCAATGGGCTGTTCACAGTGCCCACGTTGCGTTACTCAGTAACGCTGCGCCATAACAGAACGTACTGCATGCAGTACTTTCTAAGCGGCAGAGCCGTGTTACACTGCTTGCACATGCGCTGTAATGTTGGGGAGGAGCGGAGAGCGGCCAAGCACATGGCTAATTAATATTCACTGCACTCAGTGACGTGCAGTGTTTACTTCCTGGAGCGGCCGCTCTGTGCGGCGATTGGCCGGGTGGGACCACGTGATGCCGCATGTGTCCAAGAGTGCGCATCACGGCATCACGGACGCCAGAGTGAGCTGCACAACGCGGCTCACTCTGACGTCCACATTAGAGAGCACCAGGCGTTGCGTTAGGGGCACGTTATGCGACCATAACGTCCCCTAAAACGCAACGTCCTGGTGTGAAACCAGCCTAAAGGACAAATTCTTAGGCAGGGTACACACTAAGCAGAAACCCTAGCGTTGCGGAAAACGCTGCAAAAGTCAATGGGCCGCATGTAAAAACGCATATACTTACGTTTTGCAATATGCATTTCTAAAACTTAAAACATAATGAAAGTCAATGGTGATGCAGAGGTATTGTGTTTTAGTGCATTTTGCATGCGGTTTCATTGACTTCCTAGTGATTTGCATAAAATGCAAAAAGAAAATGCAAAAACGCATGCAAAGCACATACAATACGCATATTCGATTTGTATATGCGAACCGCAAATGCAATAAAACGCACGCTAAACGCAAGAAAAACGCATGTGCGGGGGAAACGCAAATGCACTTGAAACGCATATGTGCATCAAAACGCTACATTTCCCACACTGCCAAGTGTACACTCAGCCTTAAACGTTTTCCTTCTGTTGTGTAGGAACTTGGTGGAAGAGTTTATCTGTGTATTAGCTCCTTGATTTTTTTTTTATTTTAAAGCTACAGGTTTCGACCCTCTTAGGGCCTGAGCCCACTAACGCAGTTGTGCGCAGTTGTGTCCGCTTTTCAGCTCCACATCAATGTTACCGATGCTGAAAAGTGGACAGAACTGTGTTAGTGGGCTCATTCACACTAGAGACGCTTTTTCATTTTTTTAAGTGCTGGCATTTTTTAAAATCGCCTTGGAAGCGCATACACCATGCTTTCCTATGTGCTAGTTCAGATTGGAGCGTTCCATTCGCTTTCCGAACGAAAAGCGATGCACGGACAATTTTCGGGGCGATTTTGCAATAATGGGCGGTATAGGAAAAGCGCAAAGCGCTAGAAAAAGAGATTTCATGGGCGTTTTTTATCCTGTCATTTTAAATGTGAAGAGTTTCCGGGATTTTAGGTCCTTTTCCCTTTACAAATAAGGCCTAGAACACTTTGAGATCGCAAAACGCCCAAAAAAGCGCTTACAAAAACGCTTACCAAAAATGCCCATTGCACAGAAATTGCCGGGAATCTCAAAAAAGGTGCAAAAAACGCCCAACGCGAACAATAACGCAATCGGAACGCAATGTGAACAAGGCCTAAGATTGTTCCTTTTATGGTCTTCCCCTACATTAAATAGTATAATAATGTTCAGACAAGTTGCAGTAGCAGCAATGACCACAGAGCCTGCTATTAACTCCTTCAGTTGAGATGCTTCATGTAACGTGAGCACATTTTAAAACAGAATGTATAAGCTGTGGAAGCCTTGTTAGACATTAAAAAATAACTGTTACTGAGTGCTATTTGTTACTGTGTAACATTTTAAAATGAAAATGGACGGCAGATCAGTAAATTGTATACTATATATTAATATTACTTTTTTTTTTTTTTATTACATGAAGTGCGCAGTGCAGACATTTCTCCAGAACTCTAAAATCTGTAAGGCCCGGTTCACACTGGCAGTAAAAAAGGATTGTCAAGGAATGGATCCTAACGGATGCGAACTAATCCAATGTTAACCAATGAATCTGTTTGCATTGGTCCATTCTAACAGATCCGTTCCACGCGCTCTGCTGAACGGACCGCAAGTTTGGTGCTGCAGCAATTTTTCTGGTCAGTTGACCCCAGCAGAACGGATGCTGAAGCACTGCATTGGGTGCAATGAGAACTGGATCCTGTGGTACACACTCAGGGTTGCCACCTCATCCCTTTAAATACAGCACATATGAATTATACATGCCTTGTAACTAGTTAGTTGCCATTTAGGCACGGATTATGTGTGAGTAGCCCTAGAACCTGTATAACTTAGATGTGTCGGTATTTAAAGGGATAAGGTGGCAACCCTGCACACATTGGCTAAAAAACGGACGGTTCTACTCAGCAAAAATGTACTTTGGTGATGGGGGTCTGCGGGGTATATGGGGAAACGGTTTTGACAGATCAGTCTAAGAAAAAGTGATCTGTTTAAAAACAGATTATTGCCACTAGACAGTAATTTAAGATGCACACGATTCCAGTTGTATTGTAAGTGGAAACCACAAACCACACCAAAATGACTCTCTAGAGAGTGATGATACTACAGTATAATCTATGGAAGATAAGGCTGTTGACTAGAAAAGGATATGTGCATGACTGACTGTACTTAGTGCAGGAATACGCAGTGGACTCCATTGATACACAGGGGAAGAGCTTATGCCTGCAATACACAAGACAATTTTCTGTTCAATCTTCTCAATTCAGCCACTGAATTGATCACAAATTGATTGTTTTAAATACAATTGACCAACTGTAACCAATATTAAACATAAAATCACAAGAACTATTGAACATTATCCTGAAAATTTGCATTTACTGTGTAAATATTTAATTTGGTTCTTGAGATTTTTTGATAGATTCCTGTTTAATGAAACTACAAGCAGGGACATAGCTATAAATTATCCCCCCCCCCCCCCTCCCCAGCAAAAGGTTGATGCAAATAAGGTGCAGATAAACTGATGAGATAAACAACAACATTTTTACATGTCCCACTATTTCATTTTATGTTTTAAAACTTAAAAAGTAGATTTCATGCCTTATTGTCTCTGCTTAATCATACAGTTTGTCAGGTGTCTTAGACTGGTGCGTAACAATAGTCATAATAAGAAGAGCAGGTAAATATAGTTACACAGCTCTGCTGCACTCTATTAACCAGTTCACCCCCAAGGGTTTTTACTCTAACGGACCAGAGCAATTTCCACTTGTCAGTGCTCCTCCCTTTTATTCCCTAATAACTTTATTACTACTTATCACAAGAAAATGATCTATCCCTCGTTTTTTTCACCACCAATTAGGCTTTCTGTGGGTAGTACATTTTGCTAAGAATTTTTTTATTCTAAATGCATTTTAATGAGAAAAAACAAAAAAATAGAAAAAAATCATTATTTCTCAGTTTTCAGCCATTATAGTTTTAAAATTAAACATTCTCCTGTGGATAAAACAAACACATTGTATTTGCCCAGTTGTCCCGATTATTAAACCATTTAAATTATGTCCCTATCACAATGTATGGCGACAGTATATTATTTTGAAATATAGGTGTTATTTTTCTGTTCTGTTTTTTTTTTTGTTCTGGCCATAATTACAAGCCCCAATGTAATAAATTAAAATTAATTTTCCCCCATAAAATATAGATTAAAAAAAGCTGAGTCCCTAAGGCAAGTATTTATTTATTTATTTTAAGCTGATTTTTTTTTTTACAAGTGTTTTCTTTTGGAGGGGGAGTGTTGGAAGTGGAATTTTATAAATTGTATTACTCATGTGTATGTACTTGTAAATGTATGTATTTTGTACGTGTCATATACTTTTTGGCCACAAGATGGCGCTAGTGAACACTCGTTATAGTAAGTGTTCACTTTTTTTTTTTTTTTTACACTTTATTTAATTGTTACATTTCCTGTTTTTGTGAATGGACGTAGCCACTGTTCGCGGTCACGTCCATTCACTCCAGGCACTGCGATTGGGTAGAGGACCGTTTGGTCCTCTTCCCCAATCCCACAGCACGGGATCCTGACGGAAACGGCGGCCGTAGCGGCGCGCACACGGCGGTAGCAGCGGCGGGAACGCGCGACTTATTAATACGTCATGTTGCCGTTAATAGGGTAAAGCATGACGTATTAATGCGTTAGGATGCCACTAAATGGTTAAAGGAATGGGAGGAGGAGCAGGCACCAATATCCCTTGGGCCCTCAGGGGAAGGGGGGTTGCTTGCTGCAGGGGGGCCCCATGATTGCTAGTTGATGGAGGCCCGAAGGGGTATAGTAAGGCTCCTGGTCCCAGAAAATATATGAACTATTGCCCCTTTTTTTCAATCTATCCCCTGCACTCAAAAGCTGTTTTCTTCCAGGCAGAAGTTTTAGATCTGCAATTCATTATTAGTGAATGTTTTGCTATAGTTCAACTAGGTCTTGACTGGAGAGGAACTTGCATACCTGAATGTTTAACTCTTTCAGGCAGAAACATAAAAAATAATACATCCTGTTTATTGATATGATTGGCGCTGTACATACACGTGTCTGTCTCATCATGTTACTTGTCACCTCAGCTACACTTAAAATCAATTTATATATACCCATCTTAAGATCATGTACAGGTCAATGGTTATGAATATACATGCAGAGTTGGAGAAGAAGGCTATGAAACTTTCTGGCACTTGCACAAAAGAGGGGGCTTAGCCGCCATTTCAGTATACTATTTATAAAAGATTGAAGCCTTTCCGCTAAAACATAAATTACAGCAGTGTACAGTGATGTTCCTTGTGCAGCCACTGACCTTCTGTTGGCTCTGTCAGATAACATAATGCTGTAAACATCATGTGACGTTGCAGACCAATAAGAGTGAGAAAATATCCTGCCCTTTCACCAAAATCAGAAACCACTTGAAAAGTGGGGTGGAGGAGCCCAAACTATATGGGTGTTAAAACGTTAAAGCATAACATATAAACGAGAAGTAATCACTTACTTCTCTAGAAATTACAGTCACCAATTCAACTGGAAAAATTGACAATGCATTACACGGGTCATGGTCCACTTCCTCAAGTCAATCTAGAAAATGCCTTAGCAGCTTAAAGGGAACCAGAGCTGCAAAAATAAAGATTTTATACATACCTGGGGCTTCCTCCAGCCCCAAACACGCTGATCGATCCCACGCCGCCATCCTCCTCTGTCCGCAGCTACGAGAACCGGCTCTGCGCTGTTCCGTCAGTCGGAGCCAGTCTTTGCGTATCTCTGCAGCAGTGTATGGAGAGATACGTAGAGGGCGCACTTCTCCTGCGTAGGCCGGCTCCGATGACGTCAGCGACGAGAGCCTGTTCTCGTAGTTGCGGGCAGCAGTGGACGGCGGCGTAAGCTCGATCAGCGCGTATGGGGCTGGAGGAAGCCCCAGGTATGTATAACTTCTTTTTCATTTTCTCAGCTAGAGTACATCTCTGGTACCCTTTAAGGAGTAGAGTGTAGATGCCTCGGAGATAGTGAATTTCCCACAGGCTTATATGGTGGTTGCAGGAATTGTAACCCACCTTTGTGTGTATATAATCCTATATACTTTTGTCCCCTTATACCTAAAGATACTGCACCATTGGGCTTCTGGTCTCTCTTTACTTGTGGTTTAGGTGCTCTTGGTCCCTACAAGAACCACCGAACCCCTTGTACAGGTAGGAAGTGAGGTGGATTATATAGTACATTTGAAGTAGTGTGCTCCCGAACTCCAAGGAAAGATTTTTGCTTCTTGTAAGCAAATTGTAAAGTGTTGTTTTGGTCATGTGGACTATGCTACCTTCTGGCAGTGCAATAACAAGTACTGGCCGTGGACTGCTCATTTGTTGCTTAATTGCCTTAAAAAGAAACCGGACCTACACTTGTAAACACTTATCTTTTTATAGCATCTGTACTTATCAAGCTGAGAGCAGATCTCTTGACAAATGAAGCAGTTAAGTCTGAGTTCTCTTTGATGTGGTGTCTGCTTGTCCTCCTTTACCATCTCCATTCTATCTCAATGACCCCAATACGTATCAGCACTGGAATAGATGAGACCAAGAAAGAATTCAGCACATTCTGACTACACTCCTCCAGTGAGAGAGACGATGTCACTGTAAAGCCATAAAAGAATCTAGGTGGACACTCTACTGAGCCCAAGTTGAATATGAGACTTTTAAAAATGGGCCACTGGGGCACTGACAAACAACCACAATCAGCTAATTCATCCATTGCAATCTCAGTCCAAAACACTGTGTAGTATAATGTCAGAAGCCTAATGCTGGGAATACACGGTTCGTTTTTGCCTTCGTTTAAACCTTCGTTTCGATTGTGCCTTTTGTCCTTTTCGTGTAAGGCTTGGTGGTGTATTCTCCACAGTCAGCATGCAACGCATGAGCTGGCGTGGAGGAGGTACACACACTAGCACCAGGAAACAGGCTATCCCTAGTATAGTGGAGGGGAGGACTGACTCCAATAGGAGATTGTGGCGCACAGAGCCGGTGCAGATCTGACAGCCACAAACAATGCTTTCGTAATAACGTCTCAGCGCAAAGTAGCGCTGAGCGCACAAACCAGAACTGAGGAGATCAGGACAGGTAGACAGAATGAACGCTTGCTAGCCAGCGGCTACTTAGCGACAGCAAGCGTCCAAAACCAGACAGACTGGAATGAGGCAGCCAATGCGCTGCGGCGATGGCGTGCCTCACAAAGACAGGACAGTCAGAAAATAGCAGGATTAAGATAGATAAACGTAACACAGATAAATATACAATAAGTATGTTTTCCTAGCGTATACAATTACAGCTATCAATGAAACTATTTGTAACTTCTGACTAACATATGTATATATCGGCAATGAACCGATATATGACATAAGCAGGAACGCTGACTAAGAATGGAGTAACACAGGGAACAGGACTCAGAAGGATTCGCTATCTCTTCGCAGAGATGAACGCAATCAACAAACGGTAACAGAACAGGATTCAGAAGGATTCGTTATCTCTTCGCAGAGATGAACGCAATCCACCAACAGTAACAGAACAGGATTCAGAAGGATTCGTTATCTCTTCGCAGAGATGAACGCAATCCACAAACGGTAACAGGACAGGATTCAGAAGGATTCGCTATCTCTTCGCAGAGATGAACGCAATCCACAAACAGAACCAGGAGCAGGGTAACTACCTCAGCACGGGTGGTCACGGTACGCGCAACCTACCAAAACGCGCTGGAAAGCTGACTAACTGCACACAGGATATAAACAGTTCGTGTACGTATACATCAGCGACACTGATGTATTAACGTATCACAAATACAAGGAAAATAATAAACGTGCTGGTATGCATATATATTGGCAATGAACCAATATATGATGCAAAGACCAGCAAAGTATCTTTAACAAGAAACACGATCGGGGGCTAAAGCGACAGCAAGGCAGGCTTAAGCTGAAGCTATGAAAACCCAAGGAAACCCTGCAGGAAGCAGATCTTTATACTGAGGTCATCCAATGGGAGCAGACATGCAGATTCCCACACAGGTGAATGATAATCAGTCACAAGCTGACAGCAGGGAAAAACAGACAAAGCTATACAGCTTGCATGGAAATAGATCAGAACTGCCTGAGCTGCAGCACTACTTCCAGCAATAGCTGCTGCAGCAGCGATCATTACAGTACCCCCGCCTTTAAAAGTGGATTCCAGACGCTTTTCAAAACTGAAATTTCCAACAAAACAGTCTGACTGATAATTCATGATGACCGGAACAGCCCGGCAAGACCGAATTCCAGAATCAGTCCCCACAAGACTGGACCCATCAGAACCAGAACCTACAGAACCATGCCCATCAGTACTACAAGCCCCAGTGTGACACCCATCAGAACCATGATTTCCAGAAGAAAGCCCTCCGAAACTCCCTGAGCGATACCCACCGCCTTCCAGGAACCGTTCAGAAACGCCAAAGCCTTTGCAATGCCCACCGGTACTGTCTTTACCAACACAAAACCCACTGTTGAACCAGTCCAAGGCACCAGGACAAGTTTTCTCAGAGACCTCCCAGAACACCTTGAAGCTCCAAAGAGATCCCCATAGGTCAGAATGCCCTTTAGGCTCACATGGAGAACTATCAAGAACCCCTATGGAACCTAGGGCAATTCCCGAGTCAGGGCCACAAGGACAAACATCAATATCAGGGCTTTCAGGGACCAGAACCATCTCTGGGCATGCAGGCAGACTGGCAACATCAGAACATGTTCCCACTAAGGAAGCATCAGAGCACGCTAACACCTTAAACACACTTGGGCATTCTGGCACACAAAGAACATCTGGGCACACTGGCACAAGAGAAACCTCTGGGCATGTCAAGGAACTGTGAGCCTCAGGGTCAGCCAAGACAGGACCAAAACCAGGACTGGCCAAAAAAAAATCATCATGACTAGACTTCGCAACTACTGGATTTTTACACGAGAATGCAGGATCAGACTTAGATGTCGCTGATTCCAGCAAAGTCAGTAACAAATCAGATTCAGGGGCACTAACAAGACAGGACAAATCTTCTGATGTATGCACTGAACCAGATAGGGACTCCACAACTACCTCTGGACTGGACAGAGACTCATCTAATACACTGGATTGGAGCTCATGAGGCGCTGCAGAACAAGTCAGCATTGCAGCAGCCCCCACTGGACTAGGCAAAACTGAGGAATTCCCTGGACAGGAAGGGGACTCTGGAACCTCTGCCACAGCGGCCAGAGAACCAGAATCTTTCAGGATACAGGGCTGGGTTTCAGGAACACACATCAGACCGGACTGAAATTCTGAGATTTCCATTATTTTGACCAGAGAATCAGAATTATCCATGTTACAGGGCAAGACTTCTGAAACATTCAGAGGACAGGGCTGGAGTTCCTCGGCTGTTACAACACTGGAGAGGGACTCAACAACATTGGTTAAATCAGACTGTGTACAGGACAAGGTATCTGACACACTTGCTGACGAGGACAATATTTCAATGGCTTCTGCTTTGCTGGGCAGAAATTCATCAAGTTTTATTAGAGCAGACTGTAATTCCAAAACAGCTGCTAGACAAGTGAATATTACTGCAACACCAACTGAGGTAAGCAGTGCTTCAGCCTCCTCTGCTAGAGGGTTTAAAGTATCCAAAGTACTGGGTGAAGCATAAGACTCTGCGACCACAGCTTCACTGGACAGGATCACTGAACAGTCCATATTGCAGGGCAAAACCATGGAAGCACCTGCTGGACAGCATAATGATTCTGTGACCTGAGTTTCATTGGAGAGATCTACTGCACAATTCATGGTACAGGGCAAATTTATTGGAAAATTTTCTGAACAAGGTAATAATTCTGCGATTTCAGGTTCACATAGCAGATGCTCTGAGCTATTCACGAAACTAGAGCGAGGTGTAGAAACAGGAAGATCAAGACACAATGTTTGCGCATCTGAATCACCATTCATTTGTAAAATTGGAAAATTCAGATGCTGGGGTTCTGAGTTTACTAGACAGGATTGCTGGGACTCGGAAACTGATGTAGTGCATCTATTGGCATCTGCTGGATCAGACAGGAGTTGAACTTTATTAACACAGGTAATTTCTGCAGAAGTGTTTGCAGAGACAGGCAAGATTTTTCTGGTGTCTGTTTCACTAAACAAAGAGTCATGAGTACTGGCTAGGCTGGACTCGGAAGTCAGCAGGACCTCTGGCTTCTCTGCTGAGAAATTTGCGCAGGGCAAGGTTAAGAATGTATCAGTGGCTTCTGTTTTACTGGGAAGTAACACTGAGTTATCCATGGTACAGGGTGGAATTGCAGGAACTTCAATTTCACACAAAAAGAGCTCCGAATCACCTGCTGAATCAGCCAAAGGTGCTGAAGCAGGCGGGTCAGAACGCCAAATTTGCGAATTCGGAGTCACATAAAAATCATCCAAAATCAGTTCCCACACATCAATCAAGGGAGCCACACAGTCATACCTACACACACCAGCCTCTATTAGGTTATAGGCTGACTTAATGCATGCGTTCAATACCATTTCACTTTTTGCACTGTAAAATTGACAAAATGAACTTGAATCATTCTTCCATTCACAGACCAGGGCTTCCATCTCTCCCCTCTCGAATGGAGGATCCCATGCATACTTAACAGCGAAACATTTAGGCTGATCACAGTCTGCAGATATGATTGTGGCAGGCACATGTATAGGGTTAATTAGCAGGTGATTGGCAGATTCCTTATTCCTAAGAAGCTCCAATACCTGTAGCAAGTGTTTAACTGTAGTGTATGCAAACTTTCCTTGCTTTACAAATAAGTTGATTTGTTCAATACTCTGTAATATCTCCTCATAATCATACTCAGATAATTCTTTTAAACACAAATCTTTATTTTCCCTAGCCAGGGAGGAAAGTTCATTAGTAGTTTCATAAGTCCATTTAACTCCCCTGAAAGACAATTGCATTTCATTATCTGTTAATGGCAGAATCTCATTATAGGTCTCAGTCGCTAAGGATAACGATTCTGCAGATTGGACACGTTTCTTAGAACGTTTGCGTTTTGCCTTTGACCTTGCGGTTTTTGGTGATTTATTCAAAGCTGCAGGAAAATTATCAGTAACACTTTCTGCTTGCTGCTCATTCTTGCAAGCAATTGAAGGAGCAGCTGATTGGCCTGCTGCCAGGAGTTCATTAAGAGGAAAAGGCAATGGATCTATGCGCAACCAGTTATGGATCACAAACGCTAGAAATTCCAGCGGTCTATCTTTCAAATCGGAATGATTGAGAACATCAAATGCCCACTGGAATAATTCCCCTTTAAACAAAATATAACTTAGTTGGAGTGCCCAGGTTGAAACAGGAGTCGCTTGGAGATCAGGATTGGTCAGGAACCTGGCACATTCAGAGAAAAACTCATTTTCTGTTTCAGAGCTAAGTTCTTCAAATTTCTTAAAGGAACAGGAACCATAATTATCAGTGTCATACTTTCTGGGAATCCCCCCCACAATGGGGATTGGTAATGGGGTTTTCATAAGGTAAGGCTTGGTGGTGTATTCTCCACAGTCAGCATGCAACGCATGAGCTGGCGTGGAGGAGGTACACACACTAGCACCAGGAAACAGGCTATCCCTAGTATAGTGGAGGGGAGGACTGACTCCAATAGGAGATTGTGGCGCACAGAGCCGGTGCAGATCTGACAGCCACAAACAATGCTTTCGTTATAACGTCTCAGCGCAAAGTAGCGCTGAGCGCATAAACCAGAACTGAGGAGATCAGGACAGGTAGACAGAATGAACGCTTGCTAGCCAGCGGCTACTTAGCGACAGCAAGCGTCCAAAACCAGACAGACTGGAATGAGGCAGCCAATGCGCTGCGGCGATGGCGTGCCTCACAAAGACAGGACAGGACAGTCAGAAAATAGCAGGATTAAGATAGATAAACGTAACACAGATAAATATACAATAAGTATGTTTTCCTAGCGTATACAATTACAGCTATCAATGAAACTATTTGTAACTTCTGACTAACATATGTATATATCGGCAATGAACCGATATATGACATAAGCAGGAACGCTGACTAAGAATGGAGTAACACAGGGAACAGGACTCAGAAGGATTCGCTATCTCTTCGCAGAGATGAACGCAATCAACAAACGGTAACAGAACAGGATTCAGAAGGATTCGTTATCTCTTCGCAGAGATGAACGCAATCCACCAACAGTAACAGAACAGGATTCAGAAGGATTCGTTATCTCTTCGCAGAGATGAACGCAATCCACAAACGGTAACAGGACAGGATTCAGAAGGATTCGCTATCTCTTCGCAGAGATGAACGCAATCCACAAACAGAACCAGGAGCAGGGTAACTACCTCAGCACGGGTGGTCACGGTACGCGCAACCTACCAAAACGCGCTGGAAAGCTGACTAACTGCACACAGGATATAAACAGTTCGTGTACGTATACATCAGCGACACTGATGTATTAACGTATCACAAATACAAGGAAAATAATAAACGTGCTGGTATGCATATATATTGGCAATGAACCAATATATGATGCAAAGACCAGCAAAGTATCTTTAACAAGAAACACGATCGGGGGCTAAAGCGACAGCAAGGCAGGCTTAAGCTGAAGCTATGAAAACCCAAGGAAACCCTGCAGGAAGCAGATCTTTATACTGAGGTCATCCAATGGGAGCAGACATGCAGATTCCCACACAGGTGAATGATAATCAGTCACAAGCTGACAGCAGGGAAAAACAGACAAAGCTATACAGCTTGCATGGAAATAGATCAGAACTGCCTGAGCTGCAGCACTACTTCCAGCAATAGCTGCTGCAGCAGCGATCATTACATTTCGATCCCGAAATAATCTATCATACGGTTAATATCACCACCCACGGTTTCGTTTTTTTTTTCGATTCTGATGGTTTCGTTTTTCCAATGATCGAAGGCTGCAAAGAAACGAAACGAAAATCCCTTTTTACAGGGACGGACTAGCATAAACGAATATATAATCGATCTGAACAGCCATCAAGCCTACCAATGGCTCGATTAGATGGATAAAGAGAGATAATATCAAACATGTTCGATCACTAGTCGTTCGTTTTTGGGGTCTATTAATCAAAACTATAATGAGATTATGACTATTTTCACATACGTTTTCAACACTCGATTCGTTTACCGAACGAATCGAAGGTTTAAACGAAGGCAAAAACGAACCGTGTATTCCCAGCATTAGCAATGCAACAAAACAGCAGCTGCCACCCAAGAATGTAGAGGACATACAGCTAGGGGCTTATTTATATATAAAAAAAAAACCAGCAATGAAATGGTGAAGAGCACTTTTCACCATCCTACCATTATTGGTAGGATATATACGTATCAGCACTGGAATAGATGAGACCAAGAAAGAATTCAGCACATTCTGACTACACTCCTCCAGTGAGAGAGACGATGTCACTGTAAAGCCATAAAAGAATCTAGGTGGACACTCTACTGAGCCCAAGTTGAATATGAGACTTTTAAAAATGGGCCACTGGGGCACTGACAAACAACCACAATCAGCTAATTCATCCATTGCAATCTCAGTCCAAAACACTGTGTAGTATAATGTCAGAAGCCTTAGCAATGCAACAAAACAGCAGCTGCCACCCAAGAATGTAGAGGACATACAGCTAGGGGCTTATTTATATAAAAAAAAAAAAACAGCAATGAAATGGTGAAGAGCACTTTTCACCATCCTACCATTATTGCACAGGATTCTCTGTTGACTTTACCTGTTTATAAAGTAGCCTATAATTATTATTGATTTATATAGTGCCATTATCTCTTCTGTAGGATAGAGGGGTGTGAAGTCCATGATAAGTGAGGTTTCTACTGGAGGATAGAAGGTATGTACAGTAGTGATGAGCTTGAATTTCGCATAATAGTAATTTTTCTGTGAAATGTGCAATTACAATGCAAACTCGTGATGGGAACTCAAGATATTCATCAATGTGAAGATGTTCATTGACTTCCATGCATTCGGTGAAAATGAATTTTCACATACATGCCCATAGATTTTGCCCATAGATTTTTGCATTTGTACTCTTTTCAGCCAAAATCCATCAAAAGGATTGATCCAGGCATGCTGGAAACATTTAGCTCAGATAAAACAGAAAGGACCGGCACCGCTGTCTTGTATCAAAGCTCTTTTAATAGCACCAAAGTGGCAGCAGTGACAGACTGCTGTTTCGGTTTACACCTTTATCAAACTGCTCAAAGCCACGCTGCATACTCTTTTTTGGAAACGGTGCTCCCTCTCTTTTGTTTATATGGAAACATTTAGCTCAAAAGGGCCCAGTCAGGTGTGCAGCTGTAGCTGCGTTTTATTCCCTGACGACTGACAGACCCCAAAGGTTTTAGCACGCTTTGTAGAATTAAGGTGTCCATATAATGTTAAATAGATTCCTCTCTGATCTCATCTGAGCAGAAAGGGATCTATTGCTGCCAGTAGTGTGTTGGATTTCCAATATATATTTCTGTCCAGGCGCCTTCGCCTGCCATGCCCCCCATGTGCTATGTACCCCCCAGGCCAATGGGGAGTGTTACAAGTTCACCTGTCTCCTGGGTGCACCTCTTCCTCTGTCCCTCATCTTTTGTGTCTTTCTCCATTGCCGCCAGAGGCACCTGTACCACGTGACCCCTCCACATGTACTGACTCACGTACATGTGGCATGTTCATGGGATTCAAGCACTCTGGTGGCCATGGTGAAAGATGGGGGACAAAGGAGGAGGTGTGTCAGCGGACAGATGAGCCTGTGACACTCACCACAGGCCCAGGGTCCAGTCTATCATTCTAGACCTCCCTTCCAGTCCACTATGCCAGTCTGCCCTGCCTGTCCATCCTTTAGTCCTTCTAACCATTCCAGTCTGTTTTTCCAGCTCTTCCAGCCAGTCCGTCCTTTTGGCCCCTCCTTCCAGTCTGCCATGCAAGTTTCTCCTTCCATTTTCCCCTTCAGCCCCTCACATCCAGTCCTTCCTTTCCTTCCTGCCACTGGTGGGGCAATTCCAGGAGTCGTACATCACACACTAGGGATGATGGCCCATCATCCTTTTTAAGCTGCTTTGGGGAAGACCTGTGGTCACTTAGACTATACAACCTGGTAGAATCTACACCAACCTGATGCCAAGATCACCAGTGCTCTGACAGACCGATTGTTAGAAGACACCCACAGTTACTCAGTACCCACTACTAATTAGGACCTGTCATTACTTTGGACCTAAAGCCTTTTGGCACATACAGCTATTTCGCACCCGTTGCTACTTGGAATCCACTGTTACTAGCAACCTTATGCCACTAGGCAAACAGAGTTACTTAGTGTCCACTGTTACTTGGAAACCCCCATTTGGGAACAGTACCCTGTTACTTGTCTCCTACTTCTTGTCTGTCTCCCTTTACTTGGCATGCACTATTACTTGTCACCCACAACTTGTCAACCCACTATCTATTACTACTATTACTTACTACATGTCACCAACTGTTTGAGCATTGACCGTCAGGGTATAAAATCTAACTGCTGCTGATCTGTTTTCAGATCCCAACTGTATATATACAAGCTCCAGTGTGTGCCATACACATCAGATATTGGCCCTTGTTCAATTCACTTATTCTCCTAAATTCTCCTTTTATTTAAAATAAATTTTCAGCACTCTTCAACTGAAAAAGTACCAAGAAGCAGGTGAAAAGTACTGCCAAAATGAATTAGTATTTTTTGCCTTCTTGTGGCTTAAAAGGCATTTTATTGATAAGGTGTGAATATATCACCTAGGAGAAAACTAATAAGAAATAGTGAATTGATTAAAGGCAATTAGACTTGATGCACAAAAGTGTGGTAATATTGCTGTACACAGACAGCGCATGGCAATATTACTGTTACTTCAGAATAGCGTGAGGATTGCTTTGGTAACACTTGTTCATAGCGAACATTACTGTTAGTAATGCTCATTATTGTAACGTCATTTGTGCTACCCCTGCCCCAGTCTTGTGGGTCATGCTAATAGTGCAACTCAAGGTACACAATGCAGGTAGTAACAGTAATATTGCCAAGCACTGTTTGTACATGGCAATATTAATGCACTTTTGTGCAACACGCCCATTTAACATTGTTATTACAGTGGCTTTATTCAGTACTGGACTGCTTTATTTTTTTGACTCTAGACAAACTCTAGTGGATTTGTCACTTCTATATCCTATCTAAGTATTTCTATTAAATGTCTGAAAAGAATAATCAGGGATGCTATTTGGGAGATAATATACATTATAGATAGTACTTCAGATCTGGGCCCAAGGAGAGGAAGACCTGTATTTTATAGTCCAGAGAGGGGCCTTGGGCGGTGCCTTGTATGGTCCCCACACCATTTTTATGGATTGTGATGGCAGCCCAGAGAATATTCCATCCAAATGTCACACTTGTCAAGTATACATACACACTAAGTTGTGCATCTTTGAACTTTGCCAAGCATCCCTATGTGCCCCTGTCATGAAAGAAATATGGGAGTATTGCTGACCTACGGTTTCAATGTTTACTGAAACTCTGCCATGAAATAATCATGTAGGCAATAAAGTGCCAAATCTAGTGAAGACCTAATATTAAGGAAATGTAAAGGAAACTTGACGTCAGCAAAGGCAGCTTCCTGGTATTTAAAGTGAACCTGAAGGGAAAAAGTGACCCAAATGGATACTTACCTCAGTAAAGAGATGCCACTGGAAAATCCAGAGGCTTCCCGTGTCCTCCTCACCTCCACCGATCCACGCTGGGGCCACCAGAACCACTTTGAAAAGCCCTCATTGGAGAATGAGCTCCTGTCCGTGAATGAGCATGGCCGCACTGTGCAAACCTAGCTCGGAGTAGCCTCAGAGCCAATCGGGCTCAGCCTTTTCTGCTGCCCAGGTAAGAGGTGTCCTGCACTTGATTTATACTGTAGATGGGAGCATGGTCACAAACTTCTGAGGGTCCCATCACTGTATGGGTGGTCAGGAGGAGGACATGAGAAGTCTCTGGAGGATCCAGAGGTTTCCCTCTACAGCGGTAAGTTTCTAACTTTTGCTTTTTTTTTTTTTTTTTTTTAATTACAGGTTTTGACTTCATCCCTGTAAGAGTATTGTGCATTCTGGTAAACCTCACTTCGAGAATAAATTATTTGTATGGGTGCAGTGGTCAAATAAGACGTTAAAATAGTCATAGATGTAAACAGCTGGAAATGGTTTGTGGTCAGAATCAGACATAGCGTTTGTGGTGGAAACCCTAGAGAACAGTCATAGCAGTACTTGAACCACAATGAGTGCAGTTAGAGTATTATGTTATCAGCTATATTTATATAAAGAGCAATCCTATTCTAAGCATAGCCACGTGCTCATACCATGCATTGTCATATGTTGGATAGACTTCTTTTCAGGAACAGACACTCTAGCCATATATAGTAACATTCCTATTATGTGGCTGAGTTATTGTGCTCCCGTAATGTATCACAAAAGCAACATTGTTTCCTGAAATGTATATGACTGTTGTGTTAAAGCACAATTGCACATTGGATAGTAGAAAGAAATAATCAGAAGCTACAATCTCTTGATTTTGCTTTTCAGCCGCTTATATGCTCTATGATTTTTCCAAGGCGAAGACACTAGGGACAATCAATGTGATGCAAATAGTTCCAATTTGATGCAGGGTTATGTAAATTTTATATGCAGATATATGCAACTTGAAAATGGACCAGTCAAATCCCATTAAGGAGGAATTTGATTGGTCCATTTTCAAGCTGCAAATGTTTGCATAGATAATTTGGAGAATTTGAATAATTTGCATCAGGACAGAATTATTTGCATTTTATTGACTATCCCTAGTAGCCAGGATTCAAGTCAGACTGAGAAAGAACTGGTCTCATGCTTGAAAACATGGGTGTAAACAGACTTTTGTTCAGGTTAAAGGTGGAGAAACATGGCTATTCACTTAGGAAATGAGCTGAATTACATGGTTATTCTTCCTTCAATAGAAGTACTGTCATATGCATACGCAAATCACAACACAAATGCTGAACCGCACCGAAGTGCACTGGCTGCACCTGTCCCCTGGCTGGCCCTCCCATCATCATGCACCAGTGTGCGTTTTACCATACCAGAGCCACGCGGATGTCACCACTCCTGAAGTATATAAAGCTGGATGGGTGGGCTGGATAGGACTGCCTTTACAGTCAGCCCATTCAGTTCAGTATACATATTCAGGGGTGACCAGTCTGATTCTGTGTATGTAGCGTAGAGATCTAGATAGGCAGGATGGTTGGGACTGCCCATCCAGCCCACCTAACCAGCTCTCTATGCTCTGGGGCAATGAGTCAGTGTGGCTCCAGAATGGTAAGCATGAGCTCACAAACCCATGACAGCCATCTTTCAGCACACTGGTGCCTCTAGTGCAGGGCTTCCTAACCCTGTCCTCAAGTACCACCAACAATGCATGTTTTGCAGAAAACCACAAACAGTCACAGGTGAGGTAATTATTGTCTCATCAGAGCTGATTTACTACTACCTGTGTGGATTTCAACCAGGGGAGGACTGGGACCTTTTGGCCTGGGAGGACAACACAAACTAGAGGCCCGTTTCACGGCATCCCCAGCCCAAAGCCATATCTTTCTTGTGTGCAAATCTTCAAATTGTGATGACTAACAGCCCCAGACACACACACACACACACACACACACACACACGCACACGCACACGCACACGCACACGCACACGCACACGCACACGCACACACACACACACACACACACACGCACACACACGCACGCACACACTATGTACCTGATGCCTAACCCCATTTCTCCGCACAATCTACCTGGCTGTGTCTGATGCCTAACCTTAAAGGAGTTATCAGGCTTTTTTTTTTTTTATGAAAATAAGTGCTACTTACCCAGGGCTCGTCCACCCCCAAGCTCCCAGCATGTCCCTTGCCGCAGCTCTGCAGTCAGCTGTTCGCTGCCGCTGCCTCCCAGCCCCCGGCGATGACGTCAGGCCGACTGCGCCTGTGCGAGCGGCACTGTCAATCACCGCCACATGGACCAGAGCATACTGTGCAGACGCAGAACTACTGCACCTGCGCAGTACACTCCGGTCCACGTGGCGGTGATTGACAGTGCTGCTCGCACAGGCGCAGTACAGGCCGACATCCAGGTCGGACTGGTGCCATCGCCGGGGACAGGGAGGCAGCGGCAGCGAATGGCTGACTGCAGAGCTGCGGCGAGGGACATGCTGGGAGCGTGGGGCTGGAGGTAGCACTTATTTCATTAAAAATGCCTTATAACTCCTTTAAACAACCCCCCCCCCCCACACACACACACACACACACAAACCTACCTACCTGGTGATGCCTAACCCCACTCCTGCCCACCCACCATACAAACTACTTGTCTGACACCTACCTCCCCCCCCCCTCCAACTACCTGTTTGACAGTGCCTAACTGCCTGCCTCCCCCCTCCCCTGCCGCCAATCACACCACAAGAAGAAAAAATGTTCCCCCTCAGGCAGGGCCGGATTTGTACTCTTTACCGCCCAAGGCCACTGTCACCAGCCACCCCCCTTCGTTATAGGTGGCGATTTGACTCCCTTAATCCCCCCTTTTTCCCACCCCCCTTCAGTATAGGTAGCCAGCTCGCCTTCACACCACAGCATTCATCAGTGTCATTCATTTCTCCACTCATCTCCAGTGCAGAAGCTTCCTCTTCCTTTCTGTCTCCAATGCTGCCTAAGTTCATAGCCGCCAGCCACAATGCAAACGTGCACAGAGAGCAAGGTGGCTGCTGCACAGGCAGCTAGCAGCAGAGTACAGGTGCTTGCCTGATCTCCCTGCATTGCAGAATTTGCCAGCTTGCACCAGTTTAGTCTGCTGCTTTGGTGCCCTTGCTCCTGTGGTGCCCTAGGCCATGGCCTAGGCGGCCTTGCCCTAAATCCGGCCCTGCCCTCAGGCCAGGGTCAGAATGGGGATGATTATCACACAAAAAAAAACCTCAAAGGGCACTGGCCTGGGCAGAGAATTGAATTTGACAGCAGTAGCAGGCAGGCAGGCAGCAAAGTGTGATTAACTCAGTGACAAGAAGGGAGAAGAAGTACAGAAACAAAATTTATAAAAACCACCGGACCTCCTCTATCCTCCCGTCTCCTCGGTCCTACACCTCCTCCTCCACCACAGCAGCAAGCAGCTATAGGTGGCATCTCCGACTCCCAGCCCCCAGAGTGTCCGACTCCTCCAGCCAGGACAGCCAGCCAGCCACTCGTAGCCGCAGCTCCAGGCCCCCAGCCCCCCCAGCACAGAAAGCTGAAGAGTGAGACAGCTCACTCTGACGACACCTCAGGCACAGCAGCACAGGGGAGGACTGTGTCCGACTCCTCCAGCCAGCCACTCGTAGCCGCAGCTCCAGGCCCCCAGCCCCCCCAGCACAGAAAGCTGAAGAGTGAGACAGCTCACTCCGATGACACCGCAGGCACAGCAGCACGTTGCAGGCGGCAATGGCTCCAGGCGGGGGGCGGTGTCAAGCAGGGTCAACCCACCGGGCCGGAGAGGACCTAAGCTATTTGTGTCCTTGTGCCGCTCACATCCACCGCAGGCGCAGCCACGCACAAGGGCACACCACGGCCGGCCGCCACAGCCCCTTCTCTGATTGGATACTTTAACTTGCCGGGAAGTATCGCGCCAGGTTGCGATCCCCACTGCGAACCTGTCACCTGTGGTATGTCTGCGGCCGCTGCGTATAGCAGCGGCCGGCCCTAATTACTTAAGATTCGGGCGGCCCGGGGGGCAATTGCCCCCCGTCCCCCTGGGCCAGTCCTCCCCTGATTTCAACAAAACATGCACTGTTGGTGGTACTTGAGGACAGGGTTCGGAAGCCCTGCTCTAGTGTGCCTAATTCGGTGAAGCTATTCTCCCTCTCCCTCTCCAACCCTTTTATTAACTAGTTCAGTGGATATGATGAAATGTTTCTAATTATTATTGGGAAATTTCTTCCTATTTCAGTGCTTAGAAGTTTAACAGTTACACAACTACGTTCTGACATGATCCTCCATGTGAGGGTTAACAATTCTGCTACCAGGACAGGTTCCAGACTTTTTGCTGCCTGAGGCAAACTTGTGAGGATGCACCCCTCCCCTGCAAAGCACCCAGCAATCTGCAATGCACGTTATAGCTGCGGTGAGCCCCCCAAAAACCACCCTCAGTATAGGTAGGTAGCCAGGTATAGATGCCTCCAGTATTGGTAGCTAGGTACAGTTGTCCCAAGTATAGGTTAGCCAAGTACAGTTGCCCCCAGTATAGGTTGGCCAGGCACTCTCTTCTCTTCCTGTTTCTGCCTGGTGCTGCCCCATGACTTCTGCCGCCTGAGGTAGTTGCCTCACTTGGCATCATGGGCGGACTGGGCCTGTTTGCTACTGAATAACAGAATAAAAAATTTCCAGATTTACTTGATTACAGTATTTGTCTACTGTTTTTCTAGCTTAGTAAATCCCCCATTGTGTTTAAAAGCTGGATAAAGTAATGTTTACATTTAAGTTAGTGCATATAACAGGGGTGGTATGCAAAATATGGCAAACCTATTATTTTAAAACTACAGGTAATTGTAATACATAGTAAAATAATTGTGCTTCCAGAGGATGTATCTGTTTCAATCAAAACTTAAAAAACAAGAGATGAAAGTGCTCACTCCCAATCTGCCATTTTATATTGTTCACAAACAGCCTGTCAGCCAATCAAGTATAATAGTATACACCTGTGTCTGTAGTACCAAATCTAGCAGGGGTTGTATAGGGTCAGAAAAAAACAGGTGAGAGGGTTCGATCACACATAATCGTAGACTATGTGACCAGCAGGGGGCACCACGTGCAGGTAAACCTCTTAATGCCCCCCTCCCTAAACACTCACCTGCTGTAATGCTGGGGGGTCATACTTTCTGACCACCCAGCGCAAAAAGGCTAAGTAGCTGGATAATGGAAGAGGCTCCACAGATGGTCACAGGAGTAATAAACAAGGGAGCAAGATTTCCCAGAGCAACTGCAGCTCTGGGCCTCCTATCAGGCTAGATCAGGCATAGGCAAACTTGGCCCTCCAGTTGTTAAGGAACTACTAGATGCTATGTGATCCAATTAACAACAGACGTAGTCGGTAACAGGCTTGGGTCATACACGTTAATTCAGATGTCAGTCGTATTGAAAGTATTAGGCAGATTCGTAGTCGAGAGGCAGGCAAAGGTCGGTACACAATACAATATTACAATAATACAATACTGACTGACTAGAGTACATATATATTGTGCTGATGCGCAATATATGAAATGTAGCTCTCAAATAACTCACTAGCTAAAGCACAAGTAATGACAATTAACAAGACTGACAACAGACAGACGGAATGCTCAGCCAATCTAATCGCTCTTTCAGCGACGGCAACATTCACACTGAGATAGACAAGACTAACAGGTAAGAGCGAACTAATGGCAACCGCTGCTATAGCTCATCCTCAAAGACAAGGCTAGGAGGAATACTACCAGTCACCAACGTGGTGCTGGCAGAATCTAACTATCAGGATCAGAAGGTCTTAACTGACCCCCGCAGGTCAGCAAACGTCCAGCAGACATGACAATACAGAGCAAGGCATTATACATTTACAATAACAACTTTCACAGCATAGACCCAACGACAACTCAGAGAGCTGAACGCTATGTTGGGCGGGGTCTGAAATGGGAGGCAGACTTTTATGCTGGCATCAGCCAATGGATGCAAGCATGCAAATTTCCACACAGCTGAATGGTAATCACTCAATCCTGAGCTGGCTTGATTACCATTTGCTAGCTGGCTGTGAATGCTAAGGACTCCCGTAAGAAATACATGCAGTATTATGTAACAACTTGCATGCAGGAAATCCAGGGGTATCTGGCCGCAGCTCAGCTGCAACAAGCAATTGGTGGAATGATGATAGCATCCTGAGCTTCCCAGAACTGCAGAGCGATTGCAAATGACAATGAGACTTACTGCGAATGCACAACCGAATGCAAGCAGATAAGCCAGAACTGTCCATTTGCAGCTCCACTGCAACGGATAGAATACGCTACAGGAGGGATCCTTACACCTGTATCTGCATACTGAATGCTGCAAAAAAAGTGGCAAAATTCAAACGTGAAAAAATTAAAATCAGGTAATATCCGAGCTAAGCAAACAGTAGTTAGAGAACAACATTCCTTAATGTAGAAACATTTATGTAACAAAACTCTTAGCTATGCTCTCTGAATGGCTTGAAGTCAAGGCTGGATTTATACTTTGTCCTGCCCTAAGCCAAATGTCCTGTGGCTCCCCTTCCCATGTGCAGCAGCCACGCTCCCATTCCATGTGCAGTCCCCTCTTCCATGTGTAACATCCACGTCCGGTAGCCCCTCCTTATCATGCACCACTCCCTTAGCTAGCAGTTCCCTTTTTCCATCTGTTGTTCCCCATTTGCAGCCTCCGTTTTCCATTTGCAGCTTCCACCTCCATATGTAGCAGCTGCAGTTACACGTCCAGCTACCCATTTTGGGCAGCAGCTGCCTTAGGCCTGGGCCTTTGTGGCCTTTTCAGAAATCTGTTCCTGCCTGAAGTTAATATTTTTTTTTATGATAAAATCCACAATTAACGAATTTAGGCTAATGGGGCCACACTGGAGAGAATGGTTGGGGCCTTACTATACCCAATTGGTACATGGTAAATTTTCCTATTTTTATGAACTTGTGTGTATTGTGATGTGTGTTGCGGAAATATAATGAATATCAGTGTAACATCTTACCGACACTTTCTTTGCTGGGAAATAACAGTTTGCCATGTACTTGTGAGACTTTACACACTCCACCCTTCCTGTGTCTGTGAACAACGCCTAAGTCTCATAACAGGAAACCTCAGAGACACGTGACGCTTTGAGAACTATCAAAGCATTTGATATCTGAAAGCATATTACAGATTTTCCAGTGAAGCATGATTAGGTGCATCCTTAAAACTCTGCTTGTGCAATTAAAAAAATAACTTTGACGTTTGAGCTGATTTTCACATGGTATGGAATTGCAGTTGAGCAATACAATTTTCACCATTAATTGTCTATTTTTTATGCTTTGTTCCATACTGAGAGCACCATTCAGTACCACCTAAAATCTCAGTTTTGATGTTTTTGCTACTCCTTGTCAGAATTTGAATGGAAATCCATCAGAACAGGTACATGTACAAGTACCATGTTTGAAAAGGGTAGAGAAGATCTTAAAAACATTAGATATTTGGTGCTTTTTTTTTGCTCTGCGTGAGGAATTAGACATCCCTATTGTAGCCTTTGCTTTTTTAAAAATGTAATACAAAGGCATCTTTGGGTCAAAGATTACTGAACATACAATTGATCATGCAAAACAGACCCGGATTTAATAAAATGTGGCAAAGGTTTGCATTCCTCATCTATTGTAGTTTATATAACACCCCAGAAAGAGCTGCCAAAAGGTTAGTAAATAATTAGAGGCACTATAACTTGTAGGCTTGTACATATACACATGTAAAGGACTTTTTAAAATAATTCCAGGTAGCATGCATTTAATAAAAAAAAGTTCTTGCAGGACTTCTTATTCACAAACATTCATAAACTTTCCCCACCTCTCGATATAGTACAGTTTGACCAAGTTAAGTGTTGCAAACCCTTGCAATATAATAACAGATAATTAACCACTTGAGGACCGTGGGCTTTACCCCACTAAAGGACCGGCCACTTTTTTTCCATTCAGACCACTGCAGCTTTCACGGTTTATTGCTCGCTCATACAACCTACCACCTAAATGAATTTTGGCTCCTTTTCTTGTCACTAATAAAGCTTTCTTTTGGTGATATTTGATTGCTCCTGCGATTTTTACTTTTTATTATATTCATCAAAAAAGACATGAATTTTGGCAAAAAAATGATTTTTTTAACTTTCTGTGCTGACATTTTTCAAATAAAGTAAAATTTCTGCATACATGCAGTGCGAAAAATGTGGACAAACATGTTTTTGATTAAAAAAAAAACATTCAGTGTATATTTATTGGTTTGGGTAAACATTTTAGTGTTTACAAACTATGGTGCAAAAAGTGAATTTTCCCATTTTGAAGCATCTATGACTTTTCTGACCACCTGTCATGTTTCATGAGGGGCTAGAATTCCAGGATAGCATAAATACCCCCCAAATGACCCCATTTTGGAAAGAAGACATCCCAAAGTATTCACTGAGATGCATAGTGAGTTCATAGAAGATATTATTTTTTGTCACAAGTAAGCGGAAAATGACACTTTGTGACAGAAAAAAAAAAAAAAAAAGTTTCCATTTCTTCTAACTTGCGACAAAAAAAAAATTAAATATGCCACGGACTCATCATGCCCCTCTCTGAATACCTTGAAGTGTCTACTTTCCAAAATGGGGTCATTTGTGGGGTGTGTTTACTGTCCTCGCATTTTGGGGGTGCTAATTTGTAAGCACCCCTGTAAAGCCTAAAGGTGCTCATTGGACTTTGGGCCCCTTAGAGCAGTTAGGCTGCAAAAAAGTGCCACACATGTGGTATTGCCATACTCGGGAGAAGTAGTATAATGTGTTTTAGGGTGTATTTTTTAGAAAGAAGACACCCCAAGGTATTCCGTTAGAAGTACGGTGAGTTCATAGAAGATTTTATTTTTTGTCACAAGTTAGCGGAAAATGACACTTTGTGAAAAAAACCTATAAAAATCAATTTCCGTTAACTTGTGACAAAAAATAAAATGTTCTATGAACTCACCGTACTTCTAACGGAATACCTTGGGGTGTCTTCTTTCTAAAATGGGGTCATTTGTGGGGTTCCTATACTGCCCTGGCATTTTAGGGGCCCTAAACCGTGAGGAGTAGTCTTGAAACGAAATTTCTCAAAAATGACCTGTGAAATCCTGAAGGTACTCATTGGACTTTGGGCCCCTTAGCGCAGTTAGGGTGCAAAAAAGTGCCACACATGTGGTATCGCCGTACTCGGGAGAAGTAGTACAATGTGTTTTGGGATGTATTTTTACTCATACCCATGCTGGGTGGGAGAAATAACTCTGTAAATGGACAATTGTGTGAAAAAAAATCAAAAGATTGTCATTTACAGAGGTATTTCTCCCACCCAGCATGGGTATGTGTAAAAATACACCCCAAAACACATTGTACTACTTCTCCCGAGTACGGCGATACCACATGATTGGCACTTTTTTGCAGCCTAACTGCACTAAGGGGCCCAAAGTCCAATGAGTACCTTTAGGATTTCACAGGTCATTTTTGTTTCAAGACTACTCCTCACGGTTTAGGGCCCCTAAAATGCCAGGGCAGTATAGGAACCCCACTAATGACCCCATTTTAGAAAGAAGACACCCCAAGGTATTCCGTTAGGAGTATGGTGAGTTCATAGAAGTTTTTATTTTTTTGTCACAAGTTAGCGGAAATTGATTTTAATTGTTTTTTTCACAAAGTGTCATTTTCCGCTAACTTGTGACAAAAAATAAAATCTTCTATGAACTCACCATACTCCTAACAGAATACGTTTGGGTGTTTTCTTTCTAGAATGGGGTCATTTGTGGGGTTCCTATACTGCCCTGGCATTTTAGGGGCCCTAAACCGTGAGGAGTAGTCTTGAAACCAAATGTCGCAAAATGACCTGTGAAATCCTAATTTTAGAAAGAAGACATTTTAGAAAGAAGACACCCCAAGGTATTCCGTTAGGTGTATGGCGAGCTCATAGAAGATTTTATTTTTTGTCACAAGTTAGTGAAAAATGACACTTTGTGAAAAAAAAAAATCAATTTCCGCTAACTTTTGACAAAAAATAAAATCTTCTATGAACTCGTCATACACCTAACAGAATACATTGGGGTGTCTTTTTTCTAAAATGGGGTCAGTTTGTGGGGTTCCTATACCGCCCTGGCATTTTACGGGCCCAAAACCGTGAGTAGTCTGGAAACCAAATGTCTCAAAATGACTGTTTAGGGGTATAAGCATCTGAAAATTTTGATGACAGGTGGTCTATGAGGGGGCGAATTTTGTGGAACCGGTCATAAGCAGGGTGGCCTTTTAGATGACAGGTTGTTTTGGGCCTGATCTGATGGATAGGAGTGCTAGGGGGTGACAGGAGGTGATTGATGGGTGTCTCAGGGGGTGGTTAGAGGGGAAAATAGATGCAATCAATGCACTGGGGAGGTGATCGGAAGGGGGTCTGAGGGGGATCTGAGGGTTTGGCCGAGTGATCAGGAGCCCACACGGGGCAAATTAGGGCCTGATCTGATGGGTAGGTGTGCTAGGGTGTGACAGGAGGTGATTTATGGGTGTCGCAAGGTGTGATTAGAGGGGGGAATAGATGCAAGCAATGCACTGGTGAGGTGATCAGGGCTGGGGTCTGAGGGCGTTCTGAGGGTATGGGCGGGTGATTGAGTGCCCTAGGGGCAGATAGGGGTCTAATCTGATGGGTAGCAGTGACAGGGGGTGATTGATGGGTAATTAGTGGGTGTTTGGAGGAGAGAACAGATGTAAACACTGCACTTGGGAGGTGATCTGATGTCGGATATGCGGGCAATCTATTGGTGTGGGTGGGTGATCAGATTGCCCGCAAGGGGCAGGTTAGGGGCTGATTGATGGGTGGCAGTGACAGGGGGTGATTGATGGGTGGCAGTGACAGGGGGTGATTGATGGGTGATCAGTGGGTTATTACAGGGAAGGACAGATGTAAATAATGCCCTGGCGAATTGATAAGGGGGGGTCTGAGGGCAATCTGAGCGTGTAGGCGGGTGATTGGGTGCCTGCAAGGGGCAGATTAGGGTCTGATCTGATGGGTAACAGTGACAGGTGGTGATAGGGGGTGATTGATGGGTAATTAGTGGGTGTTTAGAGGAGACAATAGATGTAAACACTGCGCTTGGGTGGTGATCTGATGTCGGATCTGCGGGCGATCTATTGGTGTGGGTGGGTGATCAGATTGCCCGCAAGGGGCAGGTTAGGGGCTGATTGATGGGTGGCAGTGACAGGGGGTGATTGATGGGTGGCAGTGACAGGGGGTGATTGATGGGTGATTGACAGGTGATTGACAGGTAATCAGTGGGTTATTACAGGGAAGCACAGATGTAAATATTGCACTGGGGGGGGGTAAAAAAAATTAGCGTTGACAGATAGTGACAGGGAGTGATTGATGGGTGATTAGGGGGGTGATTGGGTGCAAACAGGGGTCTGGGGGGTGGGCAGGGGGGGGTCTGAGGGGTGCTGTGGGCGATCTGAGGCAGGGAGGGGGAGAAATCAGTGTGCTTGGGTGCGACATAGGGTGGCTGCAGCCTGCCCTGGTGGTCCCTCGGACACTGGGACCACCAGGGCAGGAGGCAGCCTGTATAATACACTTTGTAAACATTACAAAGTGTATTATACACTTTGTATGCGGCGATCGTCGGGTTAACATCCCGCCGGCGCTTCCATATGGCCGGCGGGATGTTGCGGCGGGTGAGCGGAGACAGGCGCCGGCGGAGGATCGCGTCATGAATGACGCGATCGCTCCGCCCATGCCCCTACAAGGACCGCCGCCATTTGTCAATACGGCGGTCCTTGCGGGGTGCACTTCCCGGCCGCCATTTGTCAATACGGCGGTCGGGAAGTGGTTAATACAGGTCAGCTCTTTACGACCACTTGTGATCTTCAACATAGTTGAAATGTATTAAATTATACCTAATGTGTCTTTGATTAAGTATAGTAAAATGGTCTGGTATGGGGGAACATAACTGTAACTTT